>NW_027126876.1:70000-174561 GCF_037325665.1 Littorina saxatilis | reverse complement strand
CACACATAAAACACACACTAACACACACACACACACACACACACACACACACAGGCACGCAAATACACACATGTATGTATGTGTGTTTGCGCGCGCGCGAGTGTGTGGGTGTGTATGTTTGTGTGTGTGTGTGTGTGTGTGTGTGTGTGTGTGTGTGTGTGTGTGTGTGTGTGTGTGTGTGTGTGTGTGTGAGTGAGAGAGAGAGAAAGAAAGGGAGAGAAAGAAAGGAAGAAAGAGAGAGAGAGAGAGAGTCAACCGGAAAGCTCAGTACAGTGCAATAGTTTTTGGCGTGCCACCTCTCAGGTACGTTACAGAATGCTCCAGAATGCTCCCCGCAAACCCCCGTTTCCTAGACCATTCTCGGCGAGCGTTCACAATTGTTACGCTATAGTACCGAGCGCTTGCTAACGCTCGCGAACGGCACAACAAAACTATGCGTTGCATAGAAAACATTCGCAAACGTTCTGTGGCGCTCTGCCTATGCAACGCACCCCTGGTGACAGTACATGTAAAGTAGCGCGACATATATCGCGAAAAAAACAGCCTAAGAGTTAAAAGAGAGGTGCATGTAGTCTTACAATGGAGGTATATATATTTACACACGTTCTGAGCAGAAGATGTGAAAAATCAAGGTCTTAAAAAGATGAAAGTCTTACACTTGGGGTTCCTAAAAGGGAGGTTCCACTAACAAGGGAGCTAATAAAGGAATGACAGGAGGCACATGTTTTATCTTGCTGTTCTTCTTCTGCTTCTGCTTTCGTGGGCTGAAACTTTTTTGCACGAGTGGAATTTTACGTGTATGACCGTTTTTTACCCCGCCATTTAGGCACCCATACGCCGATTTTGGAGGAAGCATGCTGGGTATTTTCGTGTTTCTTTAACCCACCAAACTCTGACATGGATTACAGGATCTTTTTCGTGCGCACTTGGTCTTGTGCTTGCGTGTACACACGGGGGTGTTCGGACACCGAGGAGAGTCTGCACACAAAGTTGACTCTGAGAAATAAATCTCTCGCCGAACGTGGGGACGAACTCACGCTGACAGCGGCCAACTGGATACAAATTCAGCGCGCTACCGACTGAGCTACATCCCCGCCCTTCATCTTGCTGTAAAATATGTTGCTTTTCATATCATTTCAGTTTTCACACACAAAATTCTTCATATTTACAGGTATTCTTTCTTCAAACAAATACATTGTGAATTCACAGATTAAATAAAGTTGAACAAAGCAAAAGCAAACACTACTCACCAAAGACCCTCTTCCTGGATGTGTTTAATATGTTCTTGGAACAGAACATGGGCAATTTCTCCACGAACTTTGTCTCCCTCTTCAATCGGGTCTATAATCACATAGTCCCCTGCAAAAAAAACATGTTGATGTTTAAGCTGATCGTTAATCCGCTCAGCAATAACCTTCAAATCAAACCATCATGATCATGCATTGACTGAAAATTGAACTTCCCTTCTTTGAGCCAGATGACATGAGAATTCGACTAAAACACATACCCAGACTACAGAAATGTGCGTGTTTAATTGTAAACAATACATAAATGATATATTGCATTTTAATCAAAATATGACTTTTGATGCAGATGGAGACATGGTTCACCTTGACCCCTAGCACTGTCTCATAGAATGGCTCGATGTGTGTCAAAATCAAATATTGTATTTTTGTCAAAACGGGAAAAAATGGACAAACATGAAGAAAATGACCAGTGTGAAAGTCAATGCAATTTCCTAGATACAGGAAATATAATGCATTCCAGAGGTGAGGCATAGATCTTCGGCACTTACATTCGTGGGGGTTATGGGGCAAAGCTCCCTAAAAATGACCACACTTTAGCTTTTATCCTAACACTGAATGGGGCAATATTGGACCCATGCAATAGCTTGACATCAGCAAGTTTAGGTCTTGGAGGCATATCCTAATTGTGCCTCACAGCAGAGGGGTGCTGCTTATAGTTACAAAGCGAATTAAGCGAAACATTCCAGTGGCACCATGGCACATTTTGCACTACGCTTTTATTGTGTGGCTCCTAGTGCGGTCTGGCCAAAGTTTAATGATTCACAATAAGTCATCCAATTTTAACAGACGATCCTTACCATTTTGAACGCTACTGAGCTTATTTCTGTCCCTGCACACTCCAGTGTATGCATAAATCTATCATTGACACCAAAATTGTAAAGACCTTAATACTTTTACACACACATGCATGGACACAAACACACATGCAGTTTTCCATCTTACCTCGTTTGACCCATATGTTTTTGCGAAACTTGGTTGGCATGCTAACCAGGAACTCATCTCCCTTAGCATCAACAACGGCATGAAGATTGTTCCCCCTGCCTCCTGTCAGCTTTAGAAGAAGAAAATAATTAATTTTAATTAACAATCAGAGTTACTGACACAATCAGAGTTACTGACACAAGAAACTGACAAACCATATTTCTTCATTAAAGTTAAAATGAGAATCATAAACAAATGAGACAGAGCGCCGTTTAGAGATCTGATAAACTAAGGGAAGTAAGCCCTCTAAATGCATACAACATGTGTAACAGAGTGAGCGAGTTATTCCGAACCAGTCTCCTGAGAGAATAACATTAACAAGCATTGCTTTTTTGTTAAATAGTTGGTTTTCTTGTGGGGTATTTCATGTATGTGTGTGGGGGGAGGGGGGAGCGCATGAGTGTGGATGTGTGTCACTGTATGTTTGTGCTAACTGTGTGTGCGTCAGTGTGAGTCGAGTGCATCTGAAGTGCACAGAGTTGTGTATTCAAATGTTGTTTTGAAGGTGCCTGTCTGTGCCTATGTTTCTTGAATATCTGTAGTATTTACCTTCACAACTTGTTGTTTTTCTGCAGGAAGGACAAACTCCATCACCTCCTGCTCCACATATTTTCTTTTGGTGATCTTAGACATTCTTAAATCTCTTTTGATCCAACAGGTCTTGTGTCGTTATGCTCTGTGGAAACAAAAACAAGCACAGTTGTATTTTAGTTTGGTGCCATAGGAAACCACTTATACCAGTTCAAATGTGCATGATTTACAAGTACATATCAACCATTGGCTGCAGTCAATACGCTGTGAGAGTGATACTGATTTGTTTGTTTATTTGTTGCTTAACGTCCAGCCGACTACGCAGAGCCATATCAGGACAAGGAAGGGGGGGATGAAGGGGGCCACTTGTCAAGCGATTCCTGTTTACAAATGCACTAACCCATTACTTGTGTCCCAGCAGGCTTTAGTAAAACTAAATTAATACCTACTGGAAGATTACCAGTTTCCAGTATGTTAAAATAGGCTTAACCTATCTACTGCTGGACTTACATCAGAACACTAACAGATTAAACTATACATGAATCGCAAGACAAGCGGCAAGAGAAGAGATTTTTGGAAAAAATACAGGTGAATGAGCAAGAAGGCAGAAAAAAGAAAAGAATTCATGAAGAAAAAGAGAGCATGACAGGAAAGAGGAACCAAAAATCTACCTAACAGCAAACTAGAAAGCTCCTGCGGTTCCAAAAACAGGAGGGGCCTTTAAGTGATACTGATAGTGATGCATATTTGTGCACTTTGGGCTTTTCCCACAAGTTGATGTTACTTAAATTAGGATAGTGAACTCTGGGAAACTGTTCAAGGGAAGTAACTATAGTTCCGCAATCATGCAAACCATATAATGCTTATTACAGAAGAAAACAAAATTTAAGATGAATCTTTGTGTCACTGCAGTTTGGTGATAAATATTGGGTATGGTAGCAATCGAACATGTAGCAATAGTACAATAAAAATATGTTCAGAATATACAATGCACAGCATATCTTTGGCGTAATACTAAGTGTGGTAAATCAAAACGCGTTAAACTACTCAGACATTAAGTGTTTTTTGACACATTTTTTAAAACTTTTTAATGACTTAAAGTGCTTTAAAGGTCAACCACATTGCTCGGTCAAAAAAATTCTGCTGAGAGAACATTACTAAATAGTACCAGATGCAAAATATTGGCAAGCAAAGTCCTTTGGTTTAATAGATATCGATCAATGAAAGTGGGTTTTCATACCTGCAATTAAGGGTAAGGGAAGTAAGAATCTAAAACGCAGCCATGGCTGATCTCCCCTCGCAGTGACGTCAGCAGCTGTATTGGCATGGCAGACCATGAAGAAAACAGTGAAACAAGCAGCGTTTCTTCACTGGAACTATCGTGCTACAGTAGTGATTTTGAGGTTTGAATGAACACGATCTTCAACCATACCAGTTTGAACCTGAGCTGTCCGATGCTGAGGTTGAGGAAACACCCGACAGAGACGATTTTAGCGAGTCTCTCGATCGTTTGATGTCCACCAACTGGTAAGAAACTACCACTGATTCAGTGATTGTGAGACTCTTCCTCGTATATATTCCTATTATAGAATCGATTCTGGTAGAGCTTGTTTTGCAGTCAGTAATTTGTAAAGTTTGTGCGATGTCTTCTTTTACCCTTGATGCAATTCATGCATGCCAGAAAGTGATGCGCATTCCTGATTTATTTTAGTCAAAACATCATCCCACTGAGTAGTCAGTATGCCCACTCAATCATTGCTAGTAGCAGTCCCCAAAACTAAAACTAGCCAAATCAGTACACGTATGAATATACCAATGTTCCAATGGAATAACAATTTATTATGGTTTTGTCTAGACATAATGGTCACTACCATTGGTTGTGAATTTGTCCATTTCAGTTGTTTTACTGCCTTAGTAGATCAATTTTTTTGTGTGAGTTTGTAGACTGCAGAGAATTTGAACTAAACTTGTATCAAATTTTGTGTGTGCAGGTGTCAGTGCGCAAACTGTGCAGGCATGGGCTCAATCCGAGAATGCCGCTGTTGTCAAGAAATTCCAGAAATGGAATCACTGACAGTAAGCACAGGGGTGGGCTGCATCACTGACCACCCTGGCTTCAGATCAGTGTGCTTGGACCACTATGTCTTGGAGACATGCTATCACTGGTACAACCAGCAGTATGGGAGGGCTATACAGGATGCTAATGAGTAAGTTATTTTTTTTTTTAGAATTGTAATCATGATACTATAAATTATACTAGTATAAATAGGTTTATGTCATAGATATGTGCAAAAACAAATAACAATAAAATAAAAAAATGAAAATTAATTGTCAGATATTCATTTTTATTTCAAGACAATTCATTTATTCGCATGTGCTAATTCTGAGCAAAGCAATATGGGGAATGTTTTCAAGTATCCTGACTGGGTGGCCGAGTGGTAACGCACTTGCGCTCGGAAGCGAGAGGTTGTGAGTTCGACCCTGGGTCAGGGCGTTAGCAATTTTCTCCCCCTTTCCTAACCTAGGTGGTGGGTGCTAGTCTTTCGGATGAGACGAAACGCCGAGGTCCCTTCGTGTACACTACATTGGGGTGTGCACGTTAAAGATCCCACCATTGACAAAAGGGTCTTGTGTGTGGCGCACGTTATATGTCTTTCGGATGAGATGAAAAACCGAGGTCCCTTTGTGTACACTACATTGGGGTGTGCACGTTAAAGATCCCACGATTGACAAAAGGGTCTTTCCTGGCAAAATTGTATCGGCATAGATAAAAATGTCCACCAAAATACCCGTGTGACTTGGAATAATAGGCCGTGAAAAGTAGGATATGCGCCGAAATGGCTGCGATCTGCTGGCCGATGTGAATGCGTGATGTATTGTGTACAAAAAATTCCATCTCACACGGCATAAATAAATCCCATTCCCTGCGCCTTGAATATGTGCGCGATATAAATTGCATAAAATTTTTTTAAAAATCCCTGCGCTTAGAACTGTACCCACGGAATACGCGCGATATAAGCCTCATATTGATTGATTGGTTGATACTGTCATTAATACTGTATGCTTGTTTTTCTTTCCAGGCGCTTTCGGTATGTAGCTTACCGCATGCTTGTGCGGTGGGTCTGGAAATGGCTGGGGAGAGACATCAGGGTCACCTTACCAGCTTGTGCGGTTGCAAGAATTAGAGAACAGTTTCCTAGTGCAGATGGGCAGTACGTGGGTTATAGGGACCCAGAGTAATATTACATTATATGACAGCATCAGCCCATTTTTGCATCCTTATGTGTTCCAATTTTATTGATAATACATTGTCATTGTGATTAAATATTATTATTACACTGACGAGAAAATAAATATTATTATTACATTGACGAGAAAACTATTTTGATGTGTGTTTGTAGTTGGTTCAGCTTGTGCCACACATTGATTTGAAAAAGTGTGTTTATTTATTTATATTTAAGATACAGAAGTGCAACCCTAAAATCATGTAGTTTGTAACATGCATAGTGTAGTTGGTATATTTTTGTGTGCAAGGAGCATGGGGGTGGGTGGGGAGTGTTCACAGCTTTTTATGATTTTCAAATGTGTATACGAATTTAACTAATAAAAACAAGTTAATACTGCCATTGTCACATCCACCTTTGTTTTTGTGTCACCATGAGATAGCGAAAGCGGTCAGATATATTTCACATGTGGATTGTGTGGTGGTGTCTCACCTCACTCATATCTCAAAGTCATTGAAACAAGTAGTTATAAGTTATCACTTGCAGAGTCAGGTGTGCTCTTTTTTAAACTGTTTTGTCAACATAACAACAAATTCTACGGTACACAACTTACTTTTCCAATAAACTCAACAACTTACTCTTTTCTCCAAGTTAAATTTACTTTCCATCCTGTCTCAAGTAAACAATAACCAACACATAAACATTCACAGGCACATTCACCCATCCTCTCAGATAACGAAAAGCACAATCATTAGTCCACAAAGCTATGTGTAGCTAACAGTTAATTTACCACTGAAAGTCAGTTCTTGTAAAGACTTGCTCAAAGTACACACACATTAAGCATTCAAGTATTGATCATAGTATGTCACAAATTTGACATTATTCGAGCACACACACACTTGGCCAAATAATGCACACCTGAACGTATTTATTTAAAACGAAAATACTAATTTACCAACAAAATAAATAAATTAAAAAAATATAATAATAATGCGACAAATAGAACACAAACACAGCTCGGTAGCGGGACGGGTCAAGCTGACACTGACCGTACCAGTGAGCACTGCCAGCCGTGTTGTTTACAAACCCAAACACAGGGCGATAGCTGGACGGGTCAAGCTGACACTGACCGCTATTTATGTGAAAACACGCACCGCGCTTCATCTGTGTGTTTCGCGTGTGACATCCCCGATGGATGGTTGGGACTGAACCAGGCTTTAGAGTCCTTATTGTTTTAATTCCGAAACTTCTCATCAATGCCTCACGTGGAGGGTAGCAGTCACCTTCGAAATGTTCATGGCAAATCGCAGACGACGAAGTCGGTGTCCCACACTTTGGGCCAAAGTTTACTCTTTTCTCTTGCACGAAACGTACCCACCTATCACAGACTGGGTTTTTTTTCGGGAAGCGGTGCAAGGTGTAGCCATCGGCTTGTTTATTTGTGCATCGCCCGACCGCACAATATAGGCCATTGGAAGTTTTTCTTCGTTTTGGTTCAGAACTAACACTATCCGAGATATGCGCCGCCATTGTTGACTACATACGCTGACGTCACGAGGCAAATGATCACGTGGGCGCGGTTTTCACAGGTGCAAAAGGTTATCCGAAGTAGATTTTATTCAATATAAAAAACAAGAAGCATTTTTCGGAAAAAAGATTTTCGGCATGCGACTTCACTTAGTATGTAGATATTTTGTGCAAAGTTTCATTTTTCAATGTGGATGACCTTTAAGGATGATGGAAGTGAATTCCAAACTGATGTACCCGAAAAAGCAAGACTGGTCTTATAAAGGTCAATTCGTGGAATCGGTGGGATCAAGTTGACCGACCCATATCTGTCAGTTAGCTTTATTAAATAATGATGTAATGTAAATCGGCACTTTACCGTAATACAATTTATGCATGAAAATGGCTTTGTTTAACTTGAGATGCTTTTCCAGTGGAAGAAAGTTAAGCATTTTTAATTTCATATCTGTTGGGGCATTATCCTTTTCGATGAGTTTAGCCGAGCGACGATAGAGAGAGTCTAACTTTTTCAAGTGGACATCACTGCTGCCATCCCAGAGCGTCGAAACATGATTGATGTGAGGCATTACATGAGCATGGTGGAACATTTCCAGAGTCCTTCTGTCCGTAAATTGCTTTAACTTGGATAGGAGGAAAACGTTCTTGGCTACTTTCTTGTAAAGTGTGCCTGCCACTCAAGAGAGAGAGAGAGAGAGAGAGAGAGAGAGAGAGAGAGAGAGAGAGAGAGAGAGAGAGAGAGAGAGAGAGAGAGAGAGAGATTACAAACTGAAAGGCAGAAATATTTAAACCAATATTTGTCTTCTTACCGTTGTGTTAAACTGAGACTTAAAGGTGTTCATTGGTGACTGAACAAAAAACAAATGTGGACTAAAACTTCAACAACGTGATCCAGTCGCAATGGTCGCTGGAAGGAAAGGTAACTCTTTAAGCCGATATCTGTATCTTTTTACCACAAAATACAAAACAGAAATCTATAAGACGAAATGCGACGTGCTCTTACAGTTGCAGCTGATCTTTATCTTGATCTCATAACTTGTTTGAATACATACAGAGTATTGTTTTGTCTATTTGCAAAGAATCTTCATCCCAAAAAACATTGTTTGCCTTTGACGAGAGAATGCTGATATAAGGATGTTTTTCTGGAGATTTTGGTAATACGATCCAAAGAAACATTGCAAAAAGAAATAAACAAGATAAACCCTTTTAACTTCTTAAAATTCCCAAATAATATAATTGTGTTTTTTCGGTTAATTTTGATATAATGAATAATTAGGTGACATTTACCTTCTTTTGTTTACACAGGTGTGTCGTTCCAGTCTTTTAGACTGCTCCCGGAAGTTCTGTGTTGAGATTACGCGCCATCCAAAATAGCCTCAGACTCATTTCACGTACATCTGTACCTTCAACAACTACCACGTAAAGGTATGCTGACTGTAGTTACATTCTGATGACTGGACTGCTTTTGGTTTAATCACAGATCGCAGAAAACGCTTGTGCGCAGATTCGCAAAAGCCTTGAAGTTGAAGTGGCCTTTTTGTGTGAGTTTCAGTTTGTCACTCACTTAGTCACTGTGTCCCTGTCACTGTCAGTTAATGAGCGTCAGCGTACGGATTAAGTGCAGAAATAGACTGTTGGGTTGGATACTTCGAAGATTGTGAAATCAAGTACGAACATCTGTTGTGCGTGACTGCATCGTTCTCGTGTTCAAAGTTAGTTAGTGCGAGCTTCTGTCAAAATAGACGTTTTCCGTCCGGAAATAATTCTAGTCAGGATATGCAAGCGGTGTGGCAGAGTAAGAGCCCCTTTTATTGATTCAAAGCGAGGTGAAGCAACTACTACTAGTGCGCTGCTGTCTGTGCTGACCGGCTTTAATGAGGCAGTCACAGACACAGTGCGGCGATTCAGTCGTAGAATTTGTTCCTATGACAACGAGCCAATCAGCAGCTGTACCCCGATCAACTCCTAGACACTCCCCTGTCACACAGTGAATGATTACTCCATGCAGAGATGTGTATGACAGTTGACACACATCTATGCTCTGCGCGAGCGGGGCGGAAGTGACGCATCAAAGAACACAGCAAATGCAATGCACGAGAGCAAACGCTATTTTGGAGAGGCGGGTTCTGCTATTGTTCGAACATCGCTCTCACCCTTTCTAAAAAATACATTTAAAGCATAGGCCTTCTCGAGAAATTGATAACCCAGCCAGTTGCATGCCTAAACGTCACCTTTGAGTTTGAATTTGAGTAAGAAACTCTTCTTCCGAAAAGTTTTGAATCAACGAAGAGATGCTGGTCGCTGCTGTTCGCCATTATATCAAGTCACAGCGTGAAGGACACAACGGCGGGTTCTGATTGGTCAATACATATGCTTGAATCGTAGAAAATAGAGCAAGTTCCATCTCCCGAAGCTACGACTACGAGCGACTCTTCACTCTATCGCAACCGAATCTTACGATCAAATCGTCGGTGTGACAGGGAAAATTGTCCCGTGTAAACCTGCCATCGCGATGATCAGCTAACTCTGATGTGTATGTTATTGTTAGTTGTTATGCAGTGTGCGCTCAATCACTGATAAACTTTTCTTTCAAAATATGTAAATCCGACCCATGGTTCGCTTTCGATTAATTCCCGATCACTGGCAGCGATCGCTAGGCAGGTGTGTTCCTAATCTCAAGCGACCTAAAGCCAAACCCAAGTGACCACAGTCAAAACACGCCAGCGATCAGTGCCACAATGAATTGTGATCTCTGACTTAGTTTTCTTATTGTTCAGGTTACACATCAGAGTTATAGTTGTTCATCACGATGGCAGGTTATTTACTTTATTTTGTTGCTTTTGTCTCGCTTCGAAAAGCTTGCATCAATCAAAAGCATGGCTCTTCTGACTTTTTTGTGCCACACTGATTGAAAATCAGGACTTATTTTTGAACACTGTTTTTTCCCTGCTCAGTCGAGTCTGGTACTACTCGGTAAAGTAGCACAGCGGTAGTGCACTCTCAACAGGTGGTAGACTGGTACCACCAGCACTGTCAGTCCTAGCACTAGTACTACTTAGTACTACCACAACTGTACCAGCCTTTATTAGCAGGATCCAAGTGTATTGTTATAAAGAACAGACCACTTAAGTCTTTCATTAGTTTCAAGTGAAGCACCTTTGTCGACTATCTTGAGTGTGAGGCTCTCTAAGACGTAGAGTCAATGAAGCAAATGACACTGTTTGCTTCTGTTGTATCATTCGTGTACACTACATTGGGGTGTGCATGTTAAAGATCCCACGATTGACAAAAGGGTCTTTCCTGGCAAAATTGTGCATAGATAAAAATGTCCACCAAATACCTGTGTGGCTTGGAATAAAGGCCGTGAAAGGTGAATGCTCGCCCTAATAGGCTTGAGGGTTGCTGGCCGATGTGAATGCGTGATATATTGTGTAACAAATTCCATCTCACACGGCAGAAATTAATATGTCAAGCGCTATATTATAAATCTCCCCATACAATACAATCATTTATTGACAGTCAAGTAAGATACCGCTGTGTAAATGTGTAGTCTCCTATTACATGGATCTGCTTGTGATTATTGCATGTTTTGGTTGTTTAGGCCCATGACAATATGAGAAATTGTTCACTGATAATCTGATTGTTCTAAGAATATGATTTCTTTTCGATGCAGTTCCACCTTCCATCATGTCTACGTCGCAGAAGCACAGGAACTTTGTGGCAGAGCCAATGGGTGACAAGCCTGTCACGGACCTCGCTGGCATCGGAGAGGTCTTGGGTGGCCGATTGAAGGAGGCTGGTTTTGACTGTGTGAGTCATTTGGCATTCAGATTACACTTTAAAGGCACACTCCTTATCGGTCAAAGCTCTCTGTCTTTGTCCCCGAGTACGCAGTACTAGGGTCCTGCAGACTTTAATTGTGTGTGTGTCTGTCTGTCTCGACTTAACAGCTTATTGCTGGGAAACTACTGGGCGCAGTTCGTTCAAAAGTTGATACACTAACTGGATAATAGGTCCGATTGATTCATTTTGTGCACTGTTTGTGTGTGTGTGTGTGTGTGTGCATGAGTCTGTACTCGTGTGTGTGTGTGTAAGAAAGAAAGAGAGAGAGGGAGGGAGTGAGGGAGAGAGAGTGTGTGTGTGTGTGTGTGTGAATGTCTGAAGAGTACTCGGGTCCAGCGCGAGCGTTTTTTATTTGAAACTAGCAGTTAAGCCCGGCTTCGCCCGGGAGAAAGCGGAGCCCTGTAGCAATTTAAGACGCTCGCTATCCCATTATCATTAGCTTTACCTCCTTTGTTTGGATACAAAAAAAGAGTTATCTCCCTTACCTTCTAGAAATTTCCGGAACTGTCCAGTTAATTTTTCAGTTCATTTCTTCCCCTCATAGGAGCAATAGCGAGTCTCTAATATCACTGGCATGATGTGCTTGCTACAGGTGAACAGTAGGCACTGAACTGGTCTTGCACCATATAGGCTGTATTCAATAAATGGGAGGTCCATAATCTGAGAAAGGAAACAATGAATCAAGAAACTAAAACCCAGGTGCACATCTGCGGCACCTAGGGAGTGTACGTGCACACTATCTTGTTCCTGCCTCTTGCCATCTCAGAGGTATGGCGACCACAGACAGACACACACACACACACACACACACACAGACAGACAGACACTCTCTTTTATTTATATGCATAGATGTATAGATAGATTGTTGAGGTGGTGTAAACATGGCGACTTCGACAAAACATCAGAAACTTTTGACATAAGAAGATAGGGTAAGTGATAGAGAGAAGCAACAAAGGTCAAACCGCGATTGGAATCGCAAAACGTCTGGGAGTGAGAGAGAGAAAAACACTGATTCAATCAATAATCATAGACCATGGGTCGATTCACAACAAATGGGAAAGTGAAGAAAGCATCGACAGAAAACATTCAAGAAGAAGTTGCCTCCCCTGTGATGAAACTCTACCCTCAGGTTCCCAATAAAGACCCCTCCTTTATTCAATCGATTTTTCTGGACATTTCTAAGGCCAAAAGAAAAAATTGTCTGTTTCTGGTCACCCGACCGACCCTAAATTTCGGCGCCGACCCTAAACTTTTTTTTTCCAAACTCAAAATTTGTTTCCATTTGTCCAAGCTCAAGATGTAAGATGTCTCAAGTCTTCTTTTCTGTTTCATCATGGAAATATCAGACCAGGTAAACAAAGAAAAACATGTCATACTCTTTCAGTCTTTGTCACAGATTTGTAAATGTGTTAAGTGTCTTGTCTCTATATATAGTAAATCCAGTCTCTTTGCGCGATTTTTAAAGTTAGTTTTATTGGTCTACATTTGGGGGGGGGGGGGGGGGAAATCCCTACCTACCTACCCTATTTTTTTTTTAGCCATGTTACCAGAAACAGACAATTTTTTTTGGGGGGGCCTAAAGTCTTTGGTGGGAGGTTTTACTGTATCTGAACATTTGTTTTGTCTCCTTGTGCAGGCCTATGTTGTGTTGGGGCAATACCTGGTGCTGAGGAAAGACGAGGAGATGTTCAAGTGCTGGCTACACGACACCTGTTCCGCCAACACCAAGCAGCAAAACGACTGCTTCACCTGTCTCAAGCAGTGGTGTGACTCCTTCTTGTGAATATAGAACCGTCACCTGTGTAGCGAAAGGACTTTGTACAGATTCTTTGTCATTGGGTTAGAATCAAGTAACGCATCCTTCAGTACAGTGAGTGCTGCTTGTGCTCTTTGTGTGCACATAATTAATTTCGGCTGTGTCCATGCTTCTTAATTCACTATTCATGGTTCTCCATTGCTGAGAAAGGTTATGGGTATTCATTGGGATGTAATTTGTATTCAAATCACAAATCATGTTTGCATTATCAGACCTGGGAACCCATACGATTTCGCCGTATTTTGTACGCATGATTGTCTAGAGTACAAGCAGTACGGTCAGTGGAATAAAAAACTGATGAGAAAAATTCCTACACTACTTTTCTTCACAAATGCATCCCACAACCAATCCAGGATTTTGACACATGATTTCACTTTTGTCAGTTAACATTGAACGAAGCTTTTTTTTAAACGTTGTGGTAAATTTAATTAACAGTGCAACGGACGCGTGTAAAACATATTTGAATCATGGATGTTCAAATGCTATGTGGAGTACACTCATTTTTCTGAAAATACACCAAGTTTGCAAAACAGGGGTTCCCAGGTCTGCCTTATAATTGAGTCGGTCGGTGTCTACATTGTATCTCAATGACCAAGCTCCGTAGCATCTAGTCTCTGTCAATGATTTTAACTGTTAATGTTTGCTTTTGTGGTAGAAAGTAAGTTTTAGGTGCTAATTCAAAGACTAGTTCAGCTTTTGTTTTTTTAAAGTTTTCTCGTTCTGTTTGAGTTTGACAATGACACTACATTGTATTACTACATGTAGTCGGTCTTACACAGCCATAAATTATTGTGCGTTAGTGCTGCGCTACTACTTCTAGGCTAGTATTCCTACTCTTTTGAAGCAGTTGACTGGCATAACATTTTTCGTGGACTTGGAGAAAACCCTCAGCTGCTGCTTCCCAATGATTAGGGTCCATGTATCAAGCATATTCTATCTGACTTGTACTTATGCTGTGTCGCCATATCCAATTGGATTATCCGCATAAATTGCAGGATTTGTTCTCTGTTTGCTTTGTAATTAGAGGTTACTCAGTTTCTCCACCTTATCCACTGCCTTTCACTGGTGATACTCAAACCAGAAACGTAGCCATGCATGCTGTTTTGTTCGACTATAGGTATCCGCTCTTTGTGTTGAAGGTCTGTTTACAGTGCATGTCAGCTGTATTTTTAAGCTTCATCTGCTATAAGTGCTTCTTCACTAAAGTCTTGATGTTGTGCTTGTTTTTCATATTAATTCAGTATAGGCATACACGATTTTTCTCATAGCTCTTGCAGCAGAAATGATCGTGTGTTTAGATTTTGTGTTTGTTGGTTTAGGAGTATCTAAATTCTTGCGTGTTGTGTTCATGACCATATACCAACACTAGTGGGTTTTTTGTGCTTTTGTGAACTTAACTCGTTTTTCTGTTGTTAGTGAGTGAAGTCTGCAAGGAAATATGAATGTAAGATTAGTGATGTATCGGGGAACTTTTCAAAAACAAGATAATATTGTGAAATTGCATCGGCCACAACTGGCTGGAGTTTTCTCCCTTTCATATTTGGAGAAGAAAAGAAATCCATCAGCTTCGATATTTTGACATTTTTTTTGTTTTTAGTTAATGATTGGAAGCAACTAATGAGGTAAAATATTATTACAGTGGTACCACTGTTTCAAGACCCTCCATTCTCACTGTATCGGACTCCCATGACTATAAGACTTCATTTTCTCAGATGAGATGTGTTCTTCAAAGTGTTACTTATTTTGTCTCCATCTGAAGACGGGCGCAGTGGTGTGGTGGTAGGACGTCGGCCTCCTAATCGGGAGGTCGTGAGTTCAAATTCCGGTCGCTGGTGGGTTAAGAGTGGAGATTTTTTTCGATCTCCCAGGTCAACTTATGTGCAGACCTGTTAGTGACTTAACCCCCTTCGTGTGTACACGAAAGCACAAGACCAAGTGCGCACAGAAAAGATCCTGTAATCCATGTCAGAGAAACATGAAAATACCCAGCATGCCTCCCCCGAAATCGGCGTATGCTGCCTGAATGGTGGGGTAAAAACGGTCATGCACGTAAAAAAACTGTGAGTGAACGTGGGAGTCTAATCCCATGAACGAAGAAGAAGAAGAGTCTCCATCTGAAGACTCCCCCCTCTTTTAAAACCTACATTTCCAGGATTTTAGGAGGTCTTAATACAGAAGTACCACTGTATTGTCATGTTTAATAATGTGTTGATGCTGTAATCTGATTTAGAAATGGTATATGCCAAGTTGATTGAAGTTCGGCCGGTTTAGAATAAAAACAGACTTCACCCAAGTGTTTTCTTCAGCAATTGTAGCTCCTTGAATGTGTGTATGCGTGTGTGCAAAGTTTTGGTGGCCAAACGCAGTTATACTGGAGGAATCATTTTCCATGTTGGGAAAGTGTGAATGCCCCCCGCGGGTTAGGGGGAAGAATTTACCCGATGCTCCCCAGCATGTCGTAAGAGACGACTAACGGATTCTGTTTCTCCTTTTACCCTTGTTAAGTGTTTCTTGTATAGAATATAGTCAATGTTTGTAAAGATTTTAGTCAAGCAGTATGTAAGAAATGTTAAGTCCTTTGTACTGGAAACTTGCATTCTCCCAGTAAGGTAATATATTGTACTACGTTGCAAGCCCCTGGAGAAATTTTTTGATTAGTGCTTTTGTGGACAAGAAACAATTAACAAGTGGCTCTATCCCATCTCCCCCCTTTCCCCGTCGCGATATAACCTTGATCGGTTGAAAACGACGTTAAACACCAAAGAAAGAAAGAAAGTGTTAATTGCGGAGTTTCCTAAAGAATTCAGACATTAACAAGTACCTGTTTTGTTTAATCTGTCACTTCAGATTATTTTTTGTTGTTCAATCAGTAATTTTAAACTGTCAAAGTATGCAGTGAATTTTGACAGTCGATAGCTGGTACCTTAAGAGTGTTACAGTGCCGCCTCAACTTTTACAAAAAGCCGGATATGACGTCATCAAATGTAATTATCGAAAAAAAAGAAAAAAACGTTCGGGGATATCAATCCCAGGAACTCTCATGTAAAATTTCATAAAGATCGGTCCAGTAGTTTGGTCTGAATCGCTCCACGCACGCACACACACACACACACACACACACACACACACCACGACCCTCGTTTCGATTCCCCCCTCTACGTTAAAACATTTAGTCAAAACTTGACTAAATGTAAAAACAAGAAAGGTAAGTTGTTGGAACGTTGTTATTGACAAATTTACGTTACAATCACAAATATGTCGACCCAGCGGTATTTTAAGTGCACAGACAAACAATAAACAACAATAACTAAGCTTGGCTGATTATAGATCTAACTATGAAAGAAAAAAAAAGGCTCCTTTGCGGCTCTTCGATGATGCAAGGAAAAGGGAGAAGGACTTTTTTGTTCATTAGAAACCAAAACAAACATAAGGAAATGAGAGAGGACATAGCACAGACCTTTCCAGTTGCTTTGCCTTTCTATGATTCACAAGTGACATTTAAAAGATTTGTCTTATCTTGTTTAGTTTCCGGGTAAGACTTAATAATAGGATGTACTGCTATTGTCAAAAAGTACGAACATGCTGACTTTCTTGAACCAACTGTCTATCACAAAAACATGAAGTTATGTACAGTGAAACCCGGCTATATTGAAGTAGGCTATATTGAAATCCCGGCTATATTGAAGAATTTTTCAGGTCCCGGCTGAAGCTCTACTTTTTCTTTGTTAAAAAATGTTGGCTACATTGAAGTCGGCTATATTGAAATCCCGGCTATATTGAAGCAAAAATTCAGCCCACGGGACGTTTTTACCTGGCTATATTAAATGTTTGCTCCAAAGATTTGTTTTACTTTTTATCAGTTTTGAAGAACAATGACTGCGCGGGCGCCGAATGATATGACACGCCGCTGTCAGCGCAATCAGTTGAGGAAGGGGAGAGGCCAGATCAGCATCAACTTTCGAGTCAGGAGGTCTCTTATAACAGTAATTATTACAGTCTAACAATGCCGCGGGCCTCTGACAGCTACGCCATGTAGTCTTGTGGTGCGTAGATCTCCCCGACTTAATTCCTCTTGTTCATGCGAGTAGTTTCCCTTTGTACACTAGCAAAAATGGCTGCAAAGCAAACAAGTCGCGAAAGGCGAAATAACAACATTTAGTCAAGCTGTCGAACTCACAGAATGAAACTGAACGCACTGTATTTTTTTTACAATGACCGTAGTCCGCCGCTCGTACAAAAGGCAGTGAAATTAACGAGCCTGTTTAGCGCGGTAGTGGTTGGGCTGTGCTGCAAAGCACCCTTTTCTGTACCTCTCTTCGCTTTAACTTTCTGAGCGTGTTTTTAATCCAAACATATCATATCTATATGTTTTTGGAATCAGGAAACGACAAGGAATAAGATGAAATTGTTTTTAAATCGATTTCGGAAATTTAATTTTAATCATAATTTTTATATTTTTTATTTTTAGAGCTTGTTTTTAATCCGAATATAACATATTTATATGTTTTTGGAATCAGAAAATGATGAAGACTAAGATAAACGTAAATTTGGATCATTTTATAAAAACATAATTTTAATTACAATTTTCGAATTTTTAATACCAAAGTCATTATTTAATTTTTAAGCCTCCAAGCTGAAATGCAATACCAAAGTCCAGCCTTTGTCGAAGATTGCTTGACCAAAATTTCAATCAATTTGATTGAAAAATGAGGGTGTGACGTGCCGCCTCAACTTTTACAAAAAGCCGGATATGACGTCATCAATGACATTTATCGAATGTAAACAGTGCAAGATTTAAAGGGTTAGACCTAGTGAAATCACACTTTTGGAAAGCAGTATTAAAATATTGGCTGGATAATAACCACTACGATCGTGGGACAGTCGGGCCGACTTTATTATGGAATAATGCATGCATAACGTATAGTGGCAAAGTTTTATTTTTTGAAAGTTGGATACAGCGAGGTGTATTGGTATTAACTGACATTGTACGTTCGGGAGACATATTATCATATCAAGACATATGTGATTTGATTGGATATTCGCCAAACCGAATTCTTGAATATAATGTTGTAAAAGCTGCTGTGTCATTATTTATGAGGAAAAATGTTGTAAATATGACTGATGATGTTTGTATTACCTTACCACTGTTTAACGGCAAAAATGTGTTAAGTGCCAGAGATTATAGGAAAGAGATTATTAATATGAAAACAGATGTACCATGTTCCGGAGGATTTTGGAAGAGAAAGTTTAATGTAGAAATTGATGAACGATCTTGGATAGTTGCCTATCAGTCAACACAAGAGACTAGACTAAGAGTTTTACATTGGAAAATTATGCACAACATTTATCCGACCAACATTCTCCTGTGTAAAATGAAAGTAACGGAAACTAATAAATGTAATTACTGTTGTGATGTAACTGATTTCATTGAACATTTCTTTTTTGAATGCCCGGTTGTATACAAATTCTGGAAGTTTATTGAAGAATTTATTTTTCGTACTTTTGAAATTAAGATTGTTTTGAAAGTTAGTGATGTTTTATTTGGTATGCATTTTGTAATGGTGAAAAAGGCAACTATGTATAAATTGAACCACATTATCTTAATCGGAAAGATGTGCGTTAGTATATGTAAAAAAACAAATTCGTTTTTACCGTTGGAAAGTATTTTTAATAGGCAGTTACAGATAAGAAGCATTTTTGTGTGAGTGTTCGAACAACAAAACGTTAGAAAAAGTTAGCTTTCTGTATTCGATAAGGTGTATCTAATTCATTGTATGAGATATTGTTAATTGTTGTTATCTATTTGAATAAAAAAAAATTAAAAGAAAGAAAGAAAGAAAAAACAAGTCGCGTAAGGCGAAAATACAATATTTAGTCAAGTAGCTGTCGAACTCACAGAATGAAACTGAACGCAATGCCATTTTTCAGCAAGACCGTATACTCGTAGCATCGTCAGTCCACCGCTCATGGCAAAGGCAGTGAAATTGACAAGAAGAGCGGGGTAGTAGTTGCGCTAAGAAGGATAGCACGCTTTTCTGTAGCTCTCTTTGTTTTAACTTTCTGAGCGTGT
Organism: Littorina saxatilis; assembly: GCF_037325665.1. Taxonomy (NCBI): domain Eukaryota; kingdom Metazoa; phylum Mollusca; class Gastropoda; order Littorinimorpha; family Littorinidae; genus Littorina; species Littorina saxatilis. Next base: position 155,265 of record NW_027126876.1, on the reverse strand, counting down.
TTTTAATCCAAACATATCATATCTATATGTTTTTGGAATCAGGAACCGACAAGGAATGAGATGAAAGTGTTTTTAAATTGATTTGGACAATTTAATTTTGATAATAATTTTTATATATTTAATTTTCAGAGCTTGTTTTTAATTCGAATATAACATATTTATATGTTTTTGGAATCAGCAAATGATGGAGAATAAGATAAACGTAAATTTGGATCGTTTTATAAATTTTTATTTTTTTTTACAATTTTCCGATTTTTAATGACCAAAGTCATTAATTAATTTTTAAGCCACCAAGCTGAAATGCAATACCGAACCCCGGGCTTCGTCGAAGATTACTTGACCAAAATTTCAACCAATTTGGTTGAAAAATGAGGGCGTGACAGTGCCGCCTCAACTTTCACGAAAAGCCGGATATGACGTCATCAAAGACATTTATCAAAAAAATGAAAAAAACGTTCGGGGATTTCATACCCAGGAACTCTCATGTCAAATTTCATAAAGATCGGTCCAGTAGTTTAGTCTGAATCGCTCTACACACACACACACACACACAGACAGACGCACATACACCACGACCCTCGTTTCGATTCCCCCTCGATGTTAAAATATTTAGTCAAAACTTGACTAAATATAAAAAACATGCGGGGATATCATACCCAGGAACTCTCATGTCAAATTTCATAAAGATCGGTCCAGTAGTTCACTCTGAATCGCTCTACACACACACACATACACAGACACACACACACACACACACACACACACACATACACACACACATACACCATGACCATCGTCTTGATTCCCCCTCTATGTTAAAATATTTAGTCAAAACTTGACTAAATGTAAAAAGGGTGAGTCTGACAATTAAAAGAAAAATCGAGCTTATTCAGAAGCTGGAAACTAGCTGCAAAAAAAGAAAGGAAGTCGCTGAGGAATATGGAATGTGTGTAAGGGAGGGGGGGGGGGCGTGCGTGTGTCACTGTGAGCGTGTGTCCGTGTGTGTGTGCAGAAAAAAGCAAGGAGGCTCGAAGAACAACAGCCAACAGGTGAAAGATTAATGGAAATATATCTCACATCAAACGCAATGTGTGGACACGGAAATAAGAACGTATAGTGAAAAGAAGTTCGGTTATATTGAATTTCTGAAGGAACAAGGAGGGAAATTCAATATAACCGAGAATTGCCTATATTGAAGTTCCGGCTATATTGAAGGTCGTCCCGGGTCCCATGCCACTTCAATATAGCCGGGTTTCACTGTAGCTGGAACATCCAGATAATTATAATGTAGATACTGACTGAATCAATTATAATGCATACATGATTAGTGTTTGTATACAATACAATGCATAGCCTATACTATTCTGAATGCTGAAACTAACATACCATAGAGACCCATAATTTCATTAATCGTAAAGTAAGAAGCATGGACACAGCTGAAATGAACTATTCCACAAAGAGAATACGCAGCACTCACAGGCCTGCAGGAAAAGCAAGTAATCATTTGATTCAAACACAACGCAGAGAACCTGTGGGAAATTATTTTGCTGCCCAGGTGACGGCGCTGATTCACGCGTGGGCGTCGCACCACCCCTTGACGCAGTTGAAGCAGTCGTTTTGCTGCCCAGCGTCGGCAGGACATTTTTTGCATAGCCAGTCCTTGAACTTCTCCTCGTTTTTGTTCAGCACCAGGTATTGCCCCACCACATTGTAGGCCTGCACAAGGAGAAATCAATACAAGATAACAATGAAAATGTACTCAACAGAAAAAACACCCAGCAAAAATGAACATTAGCTTAGCAATAAAATGAATGCACCAATTTGTGTACCCAAAGTAAAACATGCATTCCGGTGGCATTTCATTCAAAGTTACTCTGTTAATCAACTTTCCTTTAAAAAAAAACCGGATATTACGTCATCAAAGGCATTTATCGAAAACACGAAAAAAAATGTGTCGGGGTATCACTGGAAGAATTTGTATTTAATGGACCTATCTTAACTTTATTTCCTGTTTTCAGGCGTAGACTCCAGCCTTTACGGAGTAGTGACTGTTTACAGTTCTAGGAAAGGAATACAGGCATATTTCAACACCACAAATACATTAAAAGATAATTTTGCTTTACACAGAAGGAAGGGTTTTTCTTCGAATGTCCATGGGACTCACGTATTTAAAACCTTTATCTCGTAATTTGGCGCCCAAGATCGGTCCGATGCCAGCGAGGTCTGTGACAAGTTTTTTACCCATTGGTCCTGCCGCAAAGTCCCTGTGCTTCTGTGTAATGTCCATGATGGCACTGTTTCAACATTAAAACACAAATTTCTAAAGTCATTCCCGACTCGTGTACAAGAGAGAGAGAGAGGGGTGGGAGAGAGAGTACATCCACTTCATAACAATGCAATTTCTGAGCAAAAAATAACAATTTATTCAATCTTAAAGGCAGAGTAAGCCTCCCGTAAACCATCACAGATACGGTCAGGCTTTTACACACAGTACAAACACCCTTTCATTTAAACACTCACCAATTGAGAACATCCTAGGTGCCCTCCGTAAAGAGCGAACAATTTTCAAAGAATTTATTTTTGCGTGGTTTATCTTACCCCTGAGCCATCGTGAACCCGTGTGATCCAGTTTTCCCTTTTCACAATGCAGTCGTCATGGTTAGTCATTTGAATGCGACTCGACCTGAGCTTATCTACAATAGCACGTTTTTTATGCACGAAACAACGGCTGTGGTTCACAAGAACTCTTGCGATGGCTTTTGACTGTTGAGAGGAACGGCGATTTGCACTGATAAACCCGTGGCCGTCGTCTGCTACGACCCTTGCGTGACCGTCCTGCTTCCGGGCTTTTCTTTTTTTAAACTTTCACAACTTCGAATTGTTCTGATCTTGTCTTGATGAAAAACGAATTCTTTTATGATTAAAGAATGTTTGTGTAACAAGCTGTCAATTTATTATTTAGATTTTAAAAGTTAGGTCTAGCGCAAAAACGAGGCGCCATTGTTCTTCAGGGCCAAGTCCACGAAAATAAATTCTTGGAAAATGTCTCACGCTCGACAGAAAGCAGCCAGGATGTTCCCGTTCGGTGAGCGTTCAAATGGAAGTATGCTTGTACTGTATTTACTGAGACGCTCGGAGAGCTCTGTGATGGTTTACGGGAGGCTTACTGTGCCTTTAACCAAAACGTTTACTGTCTAAAATAAATCTCTGAATCTGATAAAATAACGCTTTGTTTTCACACAGAGACTTGTTGCTATTGCTGTACATAACACAGAAAACAGAAATATCACTATAATCAGGCAAAGTCTTGATAGTGGTCGCTCTGACATTTTCATTTAATGGACAATCAAATAAAAAGTGTTTGCAATGCAGGAAATGTCATTTGTCAAATGCCATTTGTCAAATGTCGCTTATACAGATCTCCATTTAAATTGCTAATCTCTAATCTTTATTTGCTATGAATAATTTCAGCTGTTCGGTAATTTGAGTAATAGAACGGGGGAGTAACAGGGTCATCTCTAGACAAAAATCTTTTGAAAGAACCAACAGAACTTGTTTGTTTTACACTGTCAGGAAGTTCATTCCATAAGACTGAAGAAGAAGGGAAATAGGAATGTTTATACAACTCAGTTCTGCAGCGTGAAATTTGTCTATCAAATGGTTTACGTCAGTGATAGGGATTCACTGCCAAAACTAACCAAGCAAATAAGCTGGCACCATACCATTTACTAATTTATAATACAAAATCAATTTGTGTCTTCTTCGTTGGAATACAATAACATGTTGTTATCGAAAAAATGAAAAAAAAATCCGGGAATATCATTCCCAGGAACTCTCATGTCAAATTTCATAAAGATCGGTCCAGTAGTTTAGTCTGTATCGCTCTACACACACACACGCAGACACTGACACACACACAGACACACACACACACACACACACACACACACACACACACACATACACCACGACCCTCGTCTCGATTCCCCCTCTATGTTAAAACATTTAGTCAAAACTTGACTAAACGTAAAAAGTACATGTATATCAAAATGGCTTTCTCACGTGAGTTGTTTTTGTATGTACATGAGAGGTTAAACAAAGCAAATCAAGAAAGTAAACACAAGCAACAACATGTAAACAGAAGAAAAAGAAAATTCAGAGAAAAAGCGATCAGCTTTGCAACGCATGTTGAAACCAACAATAACAAATATTTTTAAAAACAACTCATCAGTTAACCTTGAGAAAAAAAAAACCACCAAGCAATACTTTCAAAGAAAATAAATGTATGATTTCTTTAAGAATAACGACAGGATTTATTTACCAAAAACCATTATGCAATGGGGTAATGAATTCCAAAGGATGCTTCCAGAAAAGGCTAGACTGGACTTGTAGAGATCAATCCGAGGAAGAGGAATGCGTATCTTTGTGGGGTCTCTGTGATTATTTGAGAACAATTTAGAGCAAAATATGGGCGATTCATTTCCTGAGATAATCTTTTGCATCATGACGCCTTTATTGAATGTGAATCTTGCTTTGGGTGGGAGAATGTTAATTTTGTATGTTATTCCTCTGAGTGTGTCACACTTCTAAGCAGTACTAATTAACTTGAGGGGTCGTTTATGTGACATTTTTAGTGATTTGAGCGCATTTTCGCTGGCAGAATTTCACACTGTAATCTTTGATTGATTGAATGTGTGCATTGAAGAACAATGTCCTTCCGTGTACAGTTAGATAAAAGTACAACTTTTTAGACAGCATCTTGTACATTCCGAGTACATGGTCATTCCAAGATAAGTTATTGTCAATAACCACACATACAACTTTATATATGAAATTGAGGTAGAAGTAAAAGCTTTACCTTGGTTGATTGCGAGCAAACACGTTAGCAGCGGAAGAAAAAGGCAATTGAAATGACACCTCACCGTGAAGTAACTGCGTCGCGGCTTGTCGTCCAAGGGTGCGTGTCAAAACTTGCTCTTCCACAAAGTATGGCAGGATTCCAGCGCCAAAAGCAACCCGTTTGTGATGGGCATACTTAAATTACTGTTTTGTGCCTACATGTTCGTATATACTCTGTTGAACAGAGGTGATACATTCCCTCACTTGGCTGTCATCAGTGTACACAAAGCAGAAACAAACAAAAATGGTCGCCCGATTTGTAATGATTGACGCAAGTTTCGGCACACATTGAAATAAAAATGTGCATAAATTGCTGGATTTAAGCGAGGCGGCACAAGGTTGATCCGTGATGCTTTGATTTAAAAAAAAGAAGTTTTTTCCTGGGATGATGAACAAATCGCCTGGAAATCTGATAAATGAATCGGCGTAATGTCAGAACTAAGTTTCGAAAATGTGTTGTAGTCTTTATCTCTGTTAACTAAATAGAAAACGATAACCAAAGCTATAGCGACAGAAAATACAAGGCAGGACGCTTAGTTGGTTTATTGTGTGCCTTAAACAGAAAGTATTTAATAACAATCATATATATTCACCGCGCACTCAAAAAATGACTTCTGACGATCGCGTGTTTTCATACCTTACTTGTCACGAGATAAATAACGAGGGTTGCCTGCCTAAAGGCCGTAGCAAGGTTTTGTGGAATTTTACAGTGGAGCGAAATGAATGTTTACTCCTCTGTAACAAAACACACAGTTCATTGCTTATAACAAAATTAGTATCACAAAATACACTATTCCTTCAGCTTTCTTTATTCAAGAAACACTTTATCGATTTGTTCACTTGTATTTGCATAATATTCGTTTTTCTAAGGCATACACAAGATACGGTCCTAATGCAGGCCACTGAACAGAAATTCACAGTAGATAGCGGGAGCCTTATCACCTTATCTCTTGTTCCCCTTCCCAGGCACGCCGAGAACTGGGTGTTTGTTTACAGGACCTGCCAGCGCTGCAGCCTTAATTTCACTTACAGCTAAAGAGGGGAAAAAGCGTGTGCATTGAGTGTCTGCAATAGGACCGTATCTGGATATAGGGTTTGGCCACTGCAGTAAACGTCATGATATCGGTCGACTTTAAAACTGTAACTTGCCATACGGGCTTTGTGCAGAAAGATTTGCTAACAGACTTTTGTAAAAAGCAAATAGCATGAACGCATTATACAACAACGGCCCTTAATCTGACCTGAGAGAACCCAACAAAACACATCGTCTGTGCAATAAAGCCGTATTTAGTAAATGCAAAAAGCATTTTTGATTACAAGAATAGTACAGGTTCACTGTAGTTAATCAGTTAGTAGGTAGTCCTGATCAGCTGTGGAGGGAGTAGTTGCTGACATCAGAACTAATACTAATTAATACCAGTCAACAACATTTCATTCAATAAAATATCAACTTGACACGGAGAACAATAAACATTCATGCAAAACAACAAAGAAGTGCAACATACACATGATTCTAACAAACTGTGATCTGCAACAAGAAAAGAAATGATAACTATCAAGAAATAAAACAACTACCAAGGAAAAATACAAGTTCCTAAAACATATTTAATAAAAATGAAAATGATGATGCGAGAGAACTGTTGCCAGCTTTGGGGGGATTCTTGGTTAGAAATTGTTGGCTCAGTAATTCGAAGTTAAAAAGGGAAATGAAATAACTGACTTACTGAGTGACAACGGCAGCTACATGACGTTGTTCCATTATTGTCCTCTGCACCGAAAACACAACTCATAATAAATGTGTCTGCTTAACCTGTGTGAGGTTTCTTGGTAAACCGTCTTGTCACATAGTATCCTGACAGTGAAACTGCACGACTTTGACGCTTGAGCTGTGTACGTGAACACCACAGTTTTCGGTTTACAGCACACAATAAAAGTTCCCACATGATTAAAGAGATTGTGTCAAACGATTCAAAATAACGAACGCTTGTCACGAATTCGAAACATTCCAAACCAAAGTAGACTTTTTTTTTTTTTTACTTACTTAGACGTTTTGATCTTTCTTTCAGACATCTAACATGATCATGTTCGCACATGACATGTAATGCATTTCTGTTGTCTGAGACAGTCGGATATATACAACTCGGGCAATCGGAGAGTTTGATAACACAAAGAGTACTTTTCTCTAGTCAGAGTCGGCGTCCTCTTCTTCAAAATCTGGTTCAGGAAGCTTGTCAGCTGCAGATGTGGAGGAAGGCAACGCTTTGTAGTAATCGTGGTGTTGCTCAGGAATGATGGCCGACTTGCAGAGAGAAAGCAGATCCCGTTTTTTGGCCTCGGAAATAGGCAGTTTAGATGAATAACGGGGGACAATTGTTGTCTTTGTCAAGGATGACGTGCGCCCTCGTTTGCCGCTGGTTACCAACCTGAGGACCCTGTATTCCTCTTCATCGAACGAGGTCTTGAGGTACAGCAGTTCCTCCTCTCCCTGGACGAACTGCAGGCACTTCACGGTCAGCCAATTGACCCTCTGACCATTGATGTCGGTCTTGGTGTTTCGCACTGCAGAACAAGCTAGTTGCTTGACGTCCAGGAAGTCGGTGTGCTTCAATGGAATGACAACATAGGGCTGTCCTCGCCTCGCCATACGCAAAATAATATCCCATCCACACGGTGTGTAGATGGGAGTGTGCTTTTTGGCAAAGGTGATTGCTGAATGCATACTGTCACACTCCATTTGCGTGTGGCCAGTTTCAAGGTATTTGTGTCGGATGACCTTGATGTTGCTGATGTTGTTCACAGCATGTACCATTGCAGCTGCCAGGTATTGGTTGCGATTCTGCCCAGAACAACAGTCGGAGAAAATTGTGACTTCCTCAACACTTTTAGGAAGAGAAGACAGGTAGATGTAGAGGCACGTAGCAATTTCACAAGAACCTCTCTTCCCTTCCGACTCATCCCACGTAAAACAGGTCCCCTTCTTGTCTGCCAGTGAATACACGGTGAAATTGTACACTGACAGTTTCCTCTTGTAATACAATTGGCTTACAAGACCACAAGGCGCCTGTAATACGGCTTGCAAGTCGATGGTGACAACATGTTTGCTAGGGTTAGCTGTTGCTTCTCTTTTGTCTCCGTCTTTCTCGTCTCTGGCCCTGTTCTTCCTGTCAATGTGTTCCTTAAACCGCTGCTTCTCTTCGTCTGATGCAGTGCCCTGTTTGAGTTTGCTGTCATGTATGACGCAAATGGCACACTGATCTTTCTTGGGGGTATGGAAAGAGTAGTTAAAGTTTTCATTAAAGATTTGTCGATATTTTTTCTGTGACACAGGCCGTTGTTCTTGTTGTTGACACCTCTCCAGGTATAAGTCGTACATTTTCTTGATGGTCAGGTTTGATGGTAGGTACATTCTCTGTGTGTCCTTTCTGGTGTAATGGGACTCCACCACAGGAAAAGAAGAAATGTGTTCTGTTGCTTGGTTAACAGACTCCTCGCTGAATTTGTTGTGAGGAGGAGCTTTTCCCCGCCGTCCTGTTGCACAGAAAACACCACCGCAAGTGTTTTCCAGGGCATGGTCGACATACGTTTCTCCTTTGGCTAATGTGGAGAGGAAGAACTTCTTACACACCCTGTGGACTGTTCCCTCGACTGTAAACGTGAAGACACGGCACACTTGACGTTTTTTCTGAGAAGGCTGGTTGTCTTCACCTAAAATGGTTACTGTCTTCTTCTGCTTTACATTCGTACAAACGAAGTCCTTTTGTCGCTCGTACGTTCCCAGTGCATAGAATGTCTGAAACAATTCTAAGCGTTGGTCCGATGACATTTTCTGGGTACACCTGTACCTGCACTTCGAGCAATCAACAGGTCCCATTGTTTTGGCTGGAACTGTACTGCCATTTTGGGAAATGTACTCTTTACCTTCCAGGTGCAAAACTTTTCTTACATTCTTTTTCCATTTTTCTGGTTCTGCTTCCCTTTTCCTCACAATTCTTTTCTTTGGAGGTGTGTTGTACGATCCCTGTTTTCTGGGAGTTATTGGGGCAGTGTCTACAGGAGCTAGTGGACGGGAGTCAAGTTGGTCAGGTGTGGAAGGAGTCACTGGACGGGAGTCTTGGCCAGGTGCAGAAGGAGTCACTGGACGGGAGTCTTGGTCAGGTGCGGAGGGATTCACTGGATGGGCGTCTTGGTCAGGGGTGGAGGGATTCACTGGACGGGAGTCTTGGTCATGTGCGGAGGGATTCACTGGATGGGAGTCTTGGTCAGGGGTGGAGGGATTCACTGGACGGGAGTCTTGGTCATGTGCGGAGGGAGTCACTGGACGGGAGTCTTGGTCAGGTGCGGAGGAAGTCACTGGACGGGAGTCTTGGTCAGGGGTGGAGGGATTCACTGGACGGGAGTCTTGGTCAGGTGCGGAGGGATTCACTGGATGGGCGTCTTGGTCAGGTACGGAGGAAGTCACTGGACGGGAGTCTTGGTCATGTGCGGAAGGAGTCACTGGACGGTAGTCTTGGTCATGTGCGGAAGGAGTCACTGGACGGGAGTCTTGGTCAGGTGCAGAAGGAGTCACTGGACGGGAGTCTTGGTCAGGTGCGGAGGGATTCACTGGATGGCTGTCCTGATCAGCTGTGGAGGGAGTAGTTGCTGACTTTGCAGTGACTTTCCCTGGTCTGGAACGTACATGGCAGGCATCATAGTGGGTCGGTTCGTGGGCGACAAAGGCCAATGTGATGGATGTGTCATCGCTGTTTCCAGTTGTTGGAAGCACGTCTATGACAGGTGTGAAGGGATCACTGGAGTAGATTCTGACCACCCTTTCGGACCAATCGGCAAGTGCTTGAGGTAAAAGATCTGCAGCGTCATTGCTCCATTTACCTGGACTGCGCAGTTCCTGGACATTGAAGAAGTATCGCAGGAAGCGCTCATTTTCGTCTTCTGTACTGAAGTTTCCTATGAAATTTATGTAGGTTCCGAAGTTGTCACTCAGCTGATTGCACAAGCAGGTTCTAAGTTCCAAATGCGTGATATCTTCAAAGTGTTCAACTGCAGCGTTAAAGAAACAGTTCCCATCTGGAGCAATCTCCTGCCTCTGCAGTCCGTTGGCACACAAAAGATTGTCTAGTCTACTTTTGTGAGTTTTTTGGGCTTTCAAAAAGTGATCATGAGTTTTTTTACTTGCATCCCCAGCTTGTGCCATCTCTATGTCAATAACTGGTGTCATTTTCTTGTGGAGTTTACGAAGTCGCTTACCTCGTGGTTCATGCAAGTGGTTTTCTAGTTCATCAGACCATTCAGTTTCATCTGAAGGCAGATATGTTGGGTCCATGAGTGTGGAATCGTTGTTAGGACCTGTCTTCAAAATAAGGGGCTCTTCGTCGGATGAGTTGAACAACCCATGACCTCGAACTTGCTTTGTAATGAGGGGTTCTTCATCAGATGAATCAAAACCAGGCTGCGTCACTTTCGTGATGAGAGGCTCCTCGTCTGATGAATTGAACGCCCCTGTTGTATCCATTTGAGACGTGAAAGACGTCGCAAGTTGTAGGTACACGCTGTTGCTTTCGTCATCTGACTCCATGATGTAGATCCTGCAAAATGTCACATAATTATGACAGGGCTAGTACAAGGCTATACAGACTGTGGATGGTATTTACTATTAACATTGCTTTTCACTATTCTTGGTTAAGTTTTAGATGTGTGTGTGTGTGTGTGTGTGTGTGTGTGTGTGTGTGTGTTAAAAAGGGAAATACACAGATATTTATTATGGAATTTAGTCATACAAAGTCAACACACACACACACACACACACACACACACACACACACACACACACACACACACACACACACACACACACACACAAATAAAACTATCAATTAATAGAAAACATTACAAGTAACTTACCTCTCATGTGGCGGTTTCAAACACTTCGCAGAAAGAAAGCCGAAAACTGAATTGACTGCAGTTTTACTAAAACAGCTTCCCACGGTGGAGTGTCTGGATGTGAGTGAAACAATGCAGCTTCCCATCTCCAATGTTTATCTCATGGTACCGTTATCTGGAAGGTGATGCACCTGCCTAAGGGGTACCGTATTCCCACAGGATGTCGTTTATCAGCCGTAGTGAAGTGTCAGGAAGCAAATTCAACGGGTGTGTGGCCTCAGTTAATTGGATTTTTAAACATCGGTCTAGTTAGTTGTTCCGCTAACGCAGAAACTTATGAGAATGTAAAACATTATCACTATGAGCATTTTCCTTTTTACAGCTGATAGTTTGAAATGTTTACAATCATATTGGCTCATGTCTTCTTTGAATCGCTATAAACATTGCAAACACACACATGTTTGTTTAGGAAGTGTGAAAGGAATCTCAAAATCGACAGCGAAACTAAAACAAACAACTACAACTACAACAACAACAACAAAAAAACAACAAGTGACACATGAATTAATTCAGTCTAAAAGTCAGTCAACATGCACACTGCAACTAATCTCACATTATTTTATTGAATACAGTCGTTGTTATGAAACAACAGCAAAGTATGGGATGATTTTTCAGATCATGCCACAAAATAAGGTTGTTTTGTTTCTGCAGGCTGACCAAAGTTTGGTTTGAATTGGGCCGTACAAAAACGTGCAATCATTAAACCCGCAGAAATCACTGAGTGTCAGGGGATTTGCATCTGTAAAATAACCTTAATTTGAGCTACGGCCGTTGGCAGGCTTCCGGTTGCAGAGAGTGAGTGTATGGCGATCGCCCGCCTAAGCGCCGCATTTGGAGATACGGTCTTTAGGCAGGCAGATCAGCGCCAGGCAGTTATCACTCATACCACTTAACTTGGAATGAGTTCTTTCCGCAGTCAACAATTCCGTTACTTTGTAATACCTGCTTTAAGTTCTCTTAATTACTGAGCTAATTAAGCGGCGGAAATAAAAATCAACAACACACAATTGATCTTACATTCAAGCTCGTTCTGATAATGTAAAAAAAAAAAAAAATCCCCAGAAATTGAATTACGGCCTTTAGGCAGGCAACCCTCGTAATCATTACTGGTGTCAGCGTGGCTATGGAATTACTATCAATTACTGCATAGACCCAAACCACCGTCTAATCTGTCGGAGCGTATAAGTAGGGGTGTCTGAACGCGCAGGGACCCGATAGCCAGGTTTGCGGAAAACGTTCAAAATAGTCCGACATTGTGCTTTAAGTTATCACATACACCCCTCAAGTAAGAAAAAGAAAACAACTGTTTTCTTTTGGTTTGTTTATTTTGCAGAACTATTTGGTATTTACATAAACCGTACATCCAAACGAACAACAATAACTCGAAACATTAAAAAAAAAAAATCGAAACAACAATACAATTGTTTGTATCGTACCACAAATGGTTCGCCCAACATACAAGTAAGTCTAAGATGAACCACTTGTGATCGTACTGAATGATCGGAAGTTATTTCTGTCCTGACCTGGGTTCCTCACAATTCATGCAACGTGAAGAAGTGGAGGGGGAAACCGTGCCCGTTTTCTACATTCTCGTTTCATCTTCGAACACGCGTGTCCTGTTTGGTCATACACTGCTTGTTTGTCAGTTTGGCTGTTTGTTTGTTTGCTTGTTGGTGTTTGTTTACAGATGCGGTTGAATGATGCAATTTTTGCTTGATACTTTCTAAGTGTATATGCTTTGGACAAAATGGACTTTTTCAGGTTCAACACTCGTTGAAAAGAATGTATCGCTCATTGCACGCGGCGCTACGATTCACATATGGTTTACTTTAACTGAAAACTTAGAAATACGCTTTTCTCAAAAATGTTAACGAGTTGGGAAGTCTTCGTCGATTTTTAGACAGCGCTACTTTTGGTTTCGCCGAGTTCGTCTCTGAGTCAGTGATAATGTATACGGTACCCATGCATAACCTTGCCGTTACCATACGAACAATTCTCAACATCTGATCTTTCCAGAAAAAGGCGACGGTTTCGATATCAATATGGACCGCAGTTTTTTTCATGCTGATTACTACAGTAGCTTGGTTTTTTTGTTTGGTTGTTTTTGGGGTGTGGGGGTTTCTTTTTCGCGAAGAAGTTTAATTTTGTGCTGGGCGGTTGTATGTCCGAGTAACCTTTTAGATAATGATCTGCGCTAGACACTCATGAAAAATTAAAAACAGAAAGTTTGCAAATGGTCCAACATCTAATATGGACCAGCGAAAAACTAGTTACGTTGTCATAACACATTGCACATGTACAGCGTACCGTTCAAATAAATACCACGATGTAGTCAGCAATAAGAGATCACGTGATTTGTGACGTAGAACATGAATAACAATATAAGCCCTTGGACGAGAAACTGAGAACCCCAAAACATTTTGCGACGAAGATTGCCTCAGAATCCAGATCATTCGAAGAGCTAACGTCAGACAGAGGACTTCAACGTTTTCAATCAAGGTATGTGGTTATTTACTTGATTTAACGTTTGCAACATTGTCATTGTAACACAGACGTTCTATTTGATGTACGTCAAACAGACCCAACAGGTTTAAAAGCAAAACGCGGGGTAGTTAGTAAACAACGTTTTTCTTCTTGTGAATAACTTATTTAGAAAATACGTCAAAGCCAGCTTTTTAGGCTTCGATACAAGACCGTTACCTATGCCTTCTCTGGGTTATACGTACAGTAAGATTATTTGAGATAGTTAAATAAAAAGCTGTTGTGGGTTGGAACATGATTACTTTCTGTAAAATGCGAGGATCCCTCCTTCTACAGCCCATGCTCCTTATTGGGTACCGTTTGGGCATCTCAAAGTGAGACTCTAAGTTTACTTGGGGTAGCCACAACAAAGCTTTTTCAGCATTTAAAATTCCTTAGTTCTTTATGCGTTAAAAATGAAGGTCGCGGGTTAAGACACTTTTAGCTTTTTGAATTTATGAAAATGGTCAAAATTAAATTGTTTGCAAGGTTTGAGTAGGTGGTATTCTTTCCGGTAGTCGAACACATGCGGTTTCTATACCGTTTGCGTGGGTGTCGACGGTCTTCTTTCCACTGCATAGATACTTTACCTCGAACATACAAGACAGTTAATTGTGGCATAAGCGGGTAGGGAAATCAACGGTAATTTTAACAGTGGAATTGATTTCAACATAAATTGGTTTGCCCGAAAGATCTTCGCAACATGGACATGTCTAGTTTCTTTTGACGAGAGTATTGGGTCTTTGTAGCGACATAAAACAAAATGCACTTGTTGCCATAAAAAGGATATGAATGGATATTCCTCACAAATAAAAGTCGCATAAAGCTTGGGTCTCCAATAGAGCGCCGACTGCATTCACTTTCGGTTTCACTTTCAGAGAAACCGAAAATTGCCGTGACAACCATTTCACACAAGCCGCAACAGGTAAACTACCCCCTCTGCAGTCTCGAGGAACTTATCTCCTCATGCAAGGTTTAAAAAAAATGCGATGCGATAAATTCGTTTATCTAATAGCATTAATATTATTATACAAATGAAATCTGCTTGCTTTCGGATGCACATTCTTTACGTACATTAATGATTTGTGAGCACTCTCATTCTGCAGAAAGATGTCCACGTCACAGAAACACAGAGCCTTTGTGAACGCACCGATGGCAAACAAGCCCGTCACCGCCATTCCTGGCATCGGTAAAGTGTTGGGCAGCCGCCTCAACCAGAGAGGATACGCTGACGTGAGTTTGTTAAAAAAAAAACTACAACAACAAAACTTTGAATCCATTTATAATGTTTCTCTAGAATGCATGGTCCTGGTAAATTAATGTCTTTCATGTCTTTGGGGCATTGGAAATCACAGCACACAACATTGTAGATTTGTGAATGCAGGATTTCAAAGTGATGTCTTGGACTGGCAGTACTGCCCACTTTCACAATGGGGCTCGTGAAAACCGTGAAATATTAAACGCTGTACTATGCTGCCGTGCAAGGGTTGGGAGTAAGATAGCTCTTTTCATCAGAGGATGAGAAAGGGAATCGGCAATATGACCGCATTTTTCCCCATGAAAACCCTTTTTTGAACCATTAGGCTTACTTTTTCAAGCGAGCGGATCCCCTTTTTAATACGTATAGCCTCCCGGTGTAAAACTATGTACACATAACGTGGTGCAACATTGTAAACTGAAAGTATTTCGCATTCAGTAAATATACCCATAGACCTATATTAGATATAGGTCCCTGACATACCTAACAAAGTCTGACTTCTTGGTGCAAAATAGCAAACTAAAAGTATTTCGCACTCAGTAAATATATCTGACTAAGTCTGGCTACTAGGTGCTAGCTAGTAAAATGAAAGTCTTTGCATTCAGTAAATATATATGTCTGGCTACTGTAGCGGTGCAAGCTAGTAAAGTGAAAGTTTTTGCATTCAGTAAATATATCTGATTAAGTATGGCTACTAGGTACAAGCTAGTAAACTGAAAGTATTGGCACTGAGTGAAGTGACATGGGTGATGCTTGCTTACACTGTGCAGGCCCCGGCAGTGTACGGTCAGTACTTGATGAAGGGAGCGGACCCCCGAGCGTTCAAGGCCGGCATCAAGGCGGATTGCGGTGCAAACCGCAAGCAGCAGTCCGACTGCCATGGAGCCATGAAAGGCTGGAGTAACCAGCATTTTTACTGAAAACCTCAAGAAAAATGCGTGCACACGTTTCTATAGCAGCAAGTGCCGCAGTTTCCGAGCTGGCGGGCTTCACCTGCGAGGTCCCCCGTGCTTTTTTTATGTTTTATTTTTTTAATTTCATATAAGTGTTTTGTTTTGCTTTTCTAAGTCAAAATGATCTACTTTCTAAAACGTCAAAGGTTAACGTTGATCCTTTTCTCCACGCAAGCACCTGCACCCCAGCCCCAAAAAGTTTTATAACAGAGAAAAAAAAGTTGCGTTACATGTCTTTCGTGACAATTCTTGAACAAAAAATAACCGCCGTGTTCTATTAAAACTTAAACCATCCTATTTGTAATTCCATGTCCTGGAATCTTATGATGCTAAATCAATTAGGATTTGGCTTTTCATTCTCATCGTTAGTTTGCAACATCCAAAGCATTTGTAATAGTATGAATTGATGGTTTTCCCTTTAATTAAGCCAGAAAAACTGAATTACTTGTACTACCCATGTGGTAGGCTAATGAAACTATCAAAGACGAAACAAATTCATAAACGCACTTCTGTAGAAGTGTGTATTTTTTAAATAGAAATGTGAGGTAGGACAGCATTTTTTTTTTTGCAAATAAAGAGCAATCAAACGATATTTTGAAGTGGTGTGAGTAATTCTCTCTCAGCGTTCGATTGCCTTGTTTCTTCGCTTGTTTCTTTTGCTCTCTCTCTCTCTCTCTCTCTCTCTCTCTCTCTCTCTCTCTCTCTCTCTCTCTCTCTCTCTCTCTCTCTCTCTCTCTCTCTCTCTCTCTCTCTCACTCCTGACCCAATCCCAGCAACGAGCAACATGTTGTCTGTTGTCTGTTTGTTGTTGTTCCTGATGAAGCTTACACAAGCAAACATTCGTACTGTGTTGTGGTGTTCTTGTATCGGTGAGTACAGATATCTTTTGTTTTTTAACTTTGTTCATCTCACCACAGTCACTTTGTTGTTTAGATTTTTTTTTTTTTTGGGGGGGGGGGGGTTACTATCTGTTCGCCGACGAAAAAATGGTTCTTTGTTAGAAAAAGGCAAACCACAAACCTTGCACGGTGGTCCGGTTGTTTCTGTTTTAACAGAAAGGAGCCATTTGCCAAAGCAACAAACAACTTCGCGACATAAGCCGGAACAGTACATCAGACGCCCCATGCACCAAGTAAAAACTGCTGCATCATCCAGGATAGTAGTCATGTGCTCGCTCACCACTTTGAGGTCCTGCCCTCAGGACGTCGCCTCCGCACTCATAGATTCCGCACGCTCAGAACTAAGAACAGTTTTATTCCTAAGTCAATTGGCTTTTTAAATACCTAAGTTAATTAAAACTAGTATGTGTGCCGGTGAACATATGCACTGATTTCGGTGATGATTATTTTTTACACTCTTTGATGTGCACCCTTATGCTGAGTGTGATAACCCTCGAATGACTAGTCCTGTGATAAATATTGTTCAATGACATATCTAGTCCTGTGATAATGATAGTTTTTAGCGTTAAACTTTTAGCTAAAGCTGACGGCAATTAACCTATTTGGAATTATTATGGGGGCGAGGACGCCCCCATTCTATACGGATAGTTTAGAGGTTGACCATGGGCAGCGCCATTTTGTTGTGAAATACGTCATCAGTTTGTGACAGGGATGCGCTTGTGAAGAAAAGTTTTCAATGAATTGTTCATGTACTCATCGTATTTTTGATTATCAGGCGTACAAACTACGGCGAAATCGTATGGGTTCCCAGGTCTGAGTTACAATGTACATAACAATTAAGACAAAAAGAAAACGGCCAAGAGCAGTACTTTGTAAAACTCTTTCTCATGAAAGCAGTTCGGCTCAGTATCTCAGGCTTTTACACTTGGACACACACCCAAAACAGCCTGGGTTTGCTCTGTGCAGACTGATTTGATTTTTTTTATAGATCGATTTCGATAAAACCACCAGTGGCTTTGAAAGACTTTAACTCGTCAAACAATCTAACTCGGCCTCAAATGAACATGTCACGGTGTTGAATTTTGATATGTGTCCAGTGTGTACACTGACACACCAAATCAGCAAGAAGAAAAACAACATCAAAAAGAATAGGAATGCAAACTGAAAGTACGCTAGTTGGAATTCCCTGACTGATTGATCGTCGGGCGAATCTGGGTCATGGACGCGGTGCAACGCCATCAACAACTATGAAGGCATACTAGTGGCAAAAAGAGTCGCGCTACCCAGATGTGTACGCGCGAGTTTTTAGGTGTAATCAGCCATCCGCACTCTGGTAATGGCATAATGACAGAGGCTTTTATCTGCCATTGTGGTGTCACGGGGATGGGACATGATATGGATACCGTATTATTTTGAGTCTGTTGACGAATCAGTCAAAACTGACTAGCCCAGAATGAGAATGACCCCTCATAACTACAAGAATACACAGATGCATACTATGTGTACACACAACCATGTGTTGTGTACGCATGCGTTTATGTGTGTGTGTAAGGGGGTGCGGGCATTCAAGAGTGAGAGTGTGTGTGTGTGTGTGTGAGGGGGGGTGGGTGTGTGTGTGCGAGAGAGAGATAGAGTGAGATAGGGCGGAGAGAGAGACAGACAGACAGAGAACTTCTTGGCATACTTAAGATGGGTCTGTGTGTGTATGTGTGTGTGTATGTATGTATGTCTTTCGGTGCCTCTGTGAGTGAAGTGGTGTGCAGTTTCAATTGTCTTCACGTTTTGATATTTAAAGGCCATTGCAAGACAAGGAGATAGAATCTGCAGAGTGGTGGTGGTGGTGGTGATGGCGAATAAAGAGAGGGGGGGGGGGGGAGTCAGCGGAATAAGTGTTTGAGCGTTCTAATTTTCAAATCTAAATGCTGCGTTTGGTAGTCTTTTCAGACCGTAATATTCTACAATGGAAAGTATGTTTGTTTACGTTAAATGCGAAGCGTTTTAGCTCCGCGTACGGCACGGAATGTGTCAGTACAGTGCTTGCGTTTGTCAGATTACACGTTTAACTTCCTCAATCCAACGGTTTTAATCTGCTTTGACGAATGCGTATCTTGACGAATGCGTATCTATCAGGACTAAGTAAAATATGATGGCTGGCGAACGGACGTCGGGACTCCGGACACATTAGAATGGAACAAGAACAAAACCGCTTGTGCCGGGATCAAAATTAATTTAATTATTTGCGATTGTTACGGAACATTTGCGAGAAGATCGTTGCAGGTGTTTCTAAATTACAGTTTGCCAACGAAAGTACCTTGACATTTTGTCAAGGTCCAATTCGTAAGAAAACTGTTTCAAAATGGCGCCCTAGGTGTAATAACTTTAGAGATGATACGACACCCATTGACCAAAAAAAAAAAGAAAAAAAGAATTCATACATCTTTGGCTTGTGACATTTTCAGAATGTCACAGTGTCGAAACAAGCGTGAAAAACTTAGAAAAATATACCGGACATACTTTATGATACAGACTGTTGAATATAATGATATGCCAAAAATCATATAATCGAGGGTGGGGTAATTGGATGGGGTATCCTCAATGTTTGATTGCAATTCAGATTCAATGCCCTCAGCAAAGTAAAGTTAAAATGAAAATTAACAACATTATTCTGATAATTTTATATATTACGGCGACGGGCGCAATGGCCTATTTGATAAAACAGCGGCCTCCTAAGCGGAAGGTCGTGAGTTCGAAACCCGGCACCGATGTTTGTAAATGTAATGGTATGTCAATTAAACAAAGTTACAATAAGCAACGGTTCTGGTTGCTATTTGTTCAAATGAAACGATATTTGAAATAACGTTTGAAACAAAAGTGACTTTCCTCACACCATAGATATCCCTTGACAGGATCGCCAACTCTGCGCGCGCGCCAACGCTGGCCCTGTTTCGAACTCCCGTCTGCGGCTGCGAGAGGTTTTGACAGTAACTTTACTTCCGGTGCAGTCTTTCAACACATGGAGAAGAAGGAGAATTTCGAAGGGGAGGTGAAGTTTGTGGCTGAGGTATGTGAAAATCAAACAAAGCAATACAAAAAGATCATTGCTGATGATTGAAATGAGTCATGTGAATCAACAATAAAGATTGATTGTGGACGGCACGTCATTATTTTTGTTTTTAACACTTGAAACGCGAGAGCATCTGACACACTGGTAAATCCGAAGCTGTGCACGCAAGCTGATCAGCAGATCGTTTTTCTGCAGAATTCTCGCTCACATCGGCCACTATTTTAGCTCAGCGAACCGACAAATTTGCAACAGAACAATTTCTGAATGTTAGAAATTCGGCTGTAGATTTATAGATACCCTTTCTATTCCATGGTTGTTGTTTTTTCAGGGGGAAAGTACCGATCGACATCTCAATCGCTGAAAAGATGACAGCATCACCACAAAAGAAACTCCAAGAATTGCCAAAAGTAAGTAAAAATATTGACAGATCTATGTAAAAGACTATGAACATGATTTAGAACTGGAACAACAGATATTCAAGAAATAACCGATAAGTGATATATTATAACTGAACCATTGATTGATTTGAATGTACATCATGCATGGAAGTTAAAAATGGTGCAGGAACTGAAGTCAGATCAACACATCAAAAAGATCAGTGCAATATATTTGTTTTCTTTCCCCTCCAGCATAATTCTGTTTTGATATATGCTTGATGTCTTCTGTTGTTTTTAAATTCATTGTCACTTCTAAATTGCATGCTTTATTGCAGAACGCTTGTGCATCTATCAAGAATGACAACTGCCTTTCACCGGAGCTCAGAGGGCTTGTCGACCAATTCAGTAATTGAAAAGTAAGTTTTTGAGTAAGGCGATATAAAAAAAATCAGCTTGCAAAGTCCCAGTACCTGAAAGATCACTTTCATTCATAGTTTTCGAGCAAAAATACTGCTTCGTTGCACAGAGAGGCTACTGTTTACAAATATTTTAGGTTCATGCCTGCCACTACAATATTTCATGTGTTTTATAGGATCATTAATGGCACTTGTCATAGTTGAAAAACATGATAAGGATTCATGAAAGTGGTTTGTCAACACGTTCTATAACGACAAATGGAATACAAAATTTAATATGTTCACATCCATTCATGTAAAGTGTAGTTTTGGGTTGTTGTCGTGTGTTGTTGGTTTTGATTGTGTGCATGCATCTACATCTTCAGTTTCACTCTTGGGTTGATTTCTGCTATATTTGTGTGTTGTTTTAATTATAATATTTTATTTTCTGTGTTTTAGGTGCAGATCTGGAAGAGAAACTTCTGCTTCTTCATGACTGCCTAGTTCCCTGAGGCAAGGTTGGGAATGCTGCCAAGGAGAAGGCGTGGGCCAGGTACAACTCTGCTTTTTCAACCCAGCATTCAGGCATTACTGAGTTGACAGTATCCCCTGCAGTTTCAGCCTGGATTGCCTTGAACATGTTTATACTGTTGGTGTCTTAAAGGCCTATGAAGAAAAACTAGGGAACCAGTAAGTGCATTAGAAATCAAAGAGGATGAAGAGGACAATGCAAAGTATGTTGGAGGATGTGTTGCCAAAAAGCTAAAACAGAGAGTTTGGTGTCTCCAAAAGAGTGCGTACAGAGATGAGAAATTGCAGTGTTTGGAAGCCCTGACTTGCGCACCTGAATCCTACAGTGAAGAGAGTAAAACCACCCCTGACATGACAAGCATGCTGAACAAGGGCAAACTGACCTTTGTCAAGCCCAATGTATTGCAGATGTGTCTGTCCATGCAACACAAAGCAGAAATCTTAAACAGAATGAGGCAAAGCGTTGATGATATCAAATAACCAAAGGGAAGTAATTGCTCTTTATTCATACGACATGACTGTGTAATAGAGTAAGCGAGAGTTGTACAAAACCTTTTCTCCTGGCACCTGAGAGAATAACAAGCATTGAAATATACAAGCGACTTTCATCCTCTCGTGCCAGGAGAAACGGTTCCGTACAACTCTCGCTTAATCTATTACACATGTCGTATGCATAAAGAGCGATTACTTCCCTTTGGTGATTTGATGTCCATGGAACATATTTTCTGGGAAACCTGTGCATCAACACACAGGCAAAAGCAGATGACTTTATTGAACCATGCAGGAACAGTGATGCTGTTCCGATGTGTTTTTATGACACTTTGTATTCATTTGATCTTTCACAAGCTGTTCAAGAAGACACTTTGCAAGCAAAATGTTCTGGTTTTTTTTTAAATAAGACTCCACCACAAACTGAAGACAATGATGGACAAAATGAAATGTACATGGAAAGAAAAGACTGAGGAAAAAGCTGAAAACATACAATGTTGGACAAAATGAAATGCACATGGAAAGAAAGGAGTTTGAGGAAAAAGCTGAAAACATACAATGTTGAGAACAATCAGGAAGGATCTCTGTAGTGTGTTGTGTATGATCTTTCTTCATGCAGTACAAACTATCCTATCTGATCAAGTGCATGTACATTGAATTTGAACTTCTTGATTGTTGTCTTAGGTGTCGATTTTTGGTGTTAAAATCTGCTGTCGTTAAAATGTACTTCTCTTCCTATTTGGTTCAGTATTGTATCACATGGCTTGTTCAGTGCCTGTTCTGTATTTTCATGAGTCCATGTAAATTTAAGTCTGCAACATGAAAAATTGAAACATATTCATTTTGCTATGGTTCAAACCTAATTCCTTGGTGTACTTGTTCAAGATATAATTTTGACAGCGAGATATTTTGCAAACAGTTTTCATTTCAAAATCAATTGTCAGCCACTTGATAAACTTTATGTCTTGCATCGATGCGTCTGATTGTTTTTATGTTGACCACTATGTACACTGGAATTTGCTTTGCTTTCCTAATAGAACATGTTCAGTCGCATACCAGCAACACTTTGTTATAACCTTGAATGGTTGAAAACGACGTTAAACACCAAATAAAGAAAGAAAGAAAGAAAGCAACACTTTGTTAACGTTTGAAGTTGGAAGTTGTATGAACTCAAATAGAGCATATGTATCTTTGGTCAAAGTGACACACACACACACCATACAGTGACAATTAATGCAGGGCCGGACTAGGGCTACCGGGCGGGGGGGGTTATGGGGGTTGCGCAACCCCCCCTCCCCAACCTAAACATGTACCTCACTTATTTACAAAAAATGTATTATTGTTTACTTTATGCCGTTTCATGCAAGGAGCGACCATTTTCCTATCTCAGAATATGACCTACCCTTCAGCTTAAGGGGGCTTCGCCCCCTGACCCCCACAAGGGGCAGAGGAACATCCCCCTGGACCACCACTGGCAACCCCCCCCCCCCCCCCCCCCCCACTCCTCTTTGCTTAGTCCGGCCCTGTAATGTACCAACATTCACTATCTCACTCAGTCTCAATTCGCACAATTTGACACAAGAAAGATTCCTATTCATACACATGCATATATTTAATCAATGAAGTAGTTACATTCTCAAAGTTTCAACATGTTGCACCCAAATTAAAGCATAAATTCTTGTGACATTTAATTAATCAATTAATTAACGGGAATTAATCAATGCTTTAATTTGGGAGTTTGAAATTTGTCGCAATAATTTCTTGGTCAAGTTTATTTACATTCTCTGCTAAAGAGCTTTACAGTCAAATCCAATTTTTTACACCTAACCTATAAAACACAACATTCCAAATGAAAAAAAAAATCATTCTCTTGGCTCAGAATTGATGTTGAATAATTGTAACACAAAGCGATTTACTGAAAATGTTACTTGTCACTCACTTCAACACTGTCGCCAAGCCAGTCTAAACTGCAGCACGCTGCTTCGGGAGGGACTTTTTCCTTTACACTTTAAATCTAAACACCATCGGCTGCGTAGAAAAATCACTGAAAATGCTGACTCAAAGTCAAACCTTAACCAAGCTGGCCTCCAGGCTCCAGCACAACAACCTTAACCACCTGGTTCACCTCGTTCTTCGCGAGGCACCACGACTCGGGACGCTGCTGTACATCACGACACAGTTCTTCAAAGTTGTAGTTGCAACAACCTCTGGCAATTCTGGTGCGGGACGGAATGTCTGAAAAAAAGCAGAACAATAAACCCTTAGTAAAACTAAATTTCTAGAGAAATAAGTCTAACTGTCCATACAAATAGCTGGATGATAGCTATTAATGGCAGTTGATAGACGTTTGAAGTTGAACGATCTGGTGGAGAATAGGTCGACAAGCTCCCTGAGCTCCGGTGAAAGGCAGTTGAAAGGCAGAAAGAACAAGCGTTCTGCAATAAAGCATGCAATTTAGAAGTGACAATGAATTTAAAAACAACAGAAGACATCAAGCATATATATATATGTTCTGCGCGTTCTTAGAATCCGGTTTCATTCTAGAATGGACCGGGTCCAGGTTGGAATTCTAACCCTGCGCAAGTACAGGGGTGCCATTCTAGAATGAAACCCTTGTTGCTGGTCCATTCTGAGGAAAGTTGACATGCGTGAAGCATCGCGAGAGTGACTAAAGGGGGCCGTAATATTTGTAGGTAAGACAGAGTTGTCTTCCCTTGAATTATCTCCACCTGCACCTTCCCGTTGATAAAATGGGGCTGATTTGTCTACCCCTGAAAAAATCCTTTGGCGATCTTGCGATGTCATGTCATGTCAAGAAAGTTGACACTCCTGAGTACGCAATAAACAAAGGCAGACCATAGCAAGGGGGACTACCAGTGCGGTAATGTTTTCAGGGCAGTTGTTTTTGTGATGTCTTTGAGTAAAGTGTAAAAAACCCGAAAAAAACACCCAACCAAACACATAAAAAACAAAAACAAACAGAAAATCCAGTTACAAGCGAGATCTGCAAAACACTGTCAGTCCGGAAATTTCCGTTCGTAGCGATCAGTGCTCTGAGTGTCTCTCAAAATCGTAATCACTTTCAGAACATCACAATCCCAATTCACGATGTCTTTGAGTAAAGTGTAAAAAACCCGAGAAAAAAACCCCAACCAAACACACAAAAAACAAAAACAAACAGAAAATCCACATTTGTGGCTTTGGCTGTGTGATAGTCTAACTGAAATGACTATTCCAACTTGGACCCAAATTCCAACCTTGCGCACGGCCGATTCTAGAATGGACCAGCAACAAGGGTTTCATTCTAGAATGGCACCCCTGTACTTGCGCAGGGTTAGAATTCCAACCTGGACCCGGTCCATTCTAGAATGAAACCGGATTCTAAGAACGCGCAGAACATATATATCAAAACAGAATTATGGTAGAGGGGAGAGAAAACAAATATATTGCACTGATCTTTTTGATGTGTTGATCTGACTTCAGTTCCTGCACCATTTTTAACTTCCATGCATGATGTACATTCACATCAATCAATGGTTCAGTTATAATATATCACTTATCGGTTATTTTTTGAATATCTGTTGTTCCAGTTCTAAATTTTCATAGTCATTTACATAGATCTGTCAATATTTTTACTTACTTTTGGCAATTCTTGGAGTTTCTTTTGTGGCGATGCTGTCATCTTTTCAGCGATTGAGATGTCGGTACTTTCCCCCTGAAAAAACAACAACCATGGAATAGAAAGGGTATCTATAAATCTACAGCCGAATTTCTAACATTCAGAAATTGTTCTGTTGCAAATTTGTCGGTTCGCTGAGCTAAAATAGTGGCCGATGGGAGCGAGAATTCTGCAGAAAAACGATCTGCTGATCAGCTTGCGTGCACAGCTTCGGATTTACCAGTGTGTCAGATGCTCTCGCGTTTCAAGTGTTAAAAACAAAAATAATGACGTGCCGTCCACAATCAATCTTTATTGTTGATTCACATGACTCATTTCAATCATCAGCAATGATCTTTTTGTATTGCTTTGTTTGATTTTCACATACCTCAGCCACAAACTCCACCTCCCCTTCGAAATTCTCCTTCTTCTCCATGTGTTGAAAGACTGCACCGGAAGTAAAGTTACTGTCAAAATCGTCTTTTCCGCTTTCCGCTACTTGGTGAGCGCGCGCAACGAGTTGGCGATCCCGTCAATACACATCTATGCTACACGCATCGTGACTAGACTCAAGACTCAAGACTCAAAATGTTACTGTCCTTATAAAAACAAGGAAAATTGCCATGCAGTGTCAGGTGACCACAGACATAAAATACATCACATTTACTAATAATTAAGGATTGCACTTTGAACTAACAACACTAAACCGTATCACATTTACTAAGAATTTAGAGTTGCACTGAAACACATCTAAAAATCCAAAGCAGTCTCTCACGGCACACACACACACACACACACACACCGAGTTGGGAAGTCTTTGTCGTTTTTTAGACAGCGCTATTTTTGGTTTCGCCGAGTTCGTCTGTGAGTCAGTGAGTGTATGCGGTCACGCATTATATTGCCTTGCCGTCGTTACCTTACAAGAAATTCTCCACTTCTAATCTTACCAGATAAAGGCGACGGTGTCGTAAACAGTATGGACCGCACGGTATGAATTGATGGTTTTCCCTTTAATTAAGCCAGAAAAACTGAATTCCTCGTACTACCCACATGGTGATGAAACTATCAACGACGAAACAAATTCATAAACGCACTTCTGTAAAACTTTCTTTTTATTTTTTAGATACAAATGTGAGGTAGGACAGCAATTTTATGTGAAAATAAAGAGCAGTCAAACCAGATTTTGAAGTGGCGTGTGTAATTATCTCCGCTCAGCGTTTCAATGATTGCCTAAATTGTTTCTTAGCCTCTCTCTCTCTCTCTCTCTCTCTCTCTCTCTCTCTCTCTCTCTCTCTCTCTCTTTCACACACACACGACACACGCGTGCATTGGATTACTCAGCAGACTTTATCTGTTCCGGCTTATTGTTATGCTGAACTATTTTCAGTCTGTTGAAATGTATCCAATTCCATCATTTGCATTAAGTTTTAAACATACGCTTCGCCACGCAAGGTACTTGCTTCCTGGTAGTATCGGTTTTGGTCGAGATGACATTTCTAAATTTAACTTGTGTCGTCCCATCCTGAACTCAGGTCAAATTGAGTTCGGCTCATTCTCTAGCTGGCGTGGAGCGATGATGATCAGAATGGGGTCGTCCTTGCGTGCTTCGTGGCTTTCTATGATATTGATCGAAGAAGATTAGGTTCGCTGTGTAAACAAATTGCTTTGAAATGTGTGTGTGTCTCGTTGGTATATTTTGCATTTAAATAACAACACCCACAACAGTTGTCCCAAAAAATACCATGCAAAGATCGAGACAAAATTAATTGTCGAAAAAAATACGTATTACGCCATGGGGCGTTAAAGTCCCCCAAGGGTTTGCCCCTCAAAAAAACTGATTTAAGTGCATATTCAACTTCTTTTGTTCATCAATCATTGTTAGGACATGATGTATGACTCGATGTCTACCGGCACGGTTGGCCTAGTGGTAAAGCGTCCGCCCCGTGATCGGGAGGTCGTGGGTTCGAACCCCGGCCGGGTCATACCTAAGACTTTAAAATTGGCAATCTAGTGGCTGCTCCGCCTGGCGTCTGGCATTATGGGGTTAGTGCTAGGACTGGTTGGTCCGGTGTCAGAATAATGTGACTGGGTGAGACATGAAGCCTGTGCTGCGACTTCTGTCTTGTGTGTGGCGCACGTTATATGTCAAAGCAGCACCGCCCTGATATGGCCCTTCGTGGTCGGCTGGGCGTTAAACAAACAAACAAACAAATAACTCGATGTCTAATATCTTGACTGTTAACAAATGATAAGAGACATGTCTCAAAAATTATAAAATCATTCTCTTGCTGACTGAAGTTGATATCCATGTTCTTGACATGTCTGATATCAGTCGCCATATTACATAGAAAAAATATAGCAGCCAAAGTCATGACCCCTGCTGTGTATGTAAAACGTGACATGCAGTCAGTGTGTTACTTGCTTGCTGCTTTAGTTGAACAATCTAGGCAAAATACAAGCTGATACTAAATATTGGAAAGAATTGTTGGTTATTGCACGTGTTCAAACCATCGTTTCATAGGCTTGGATCAGTTTTTAAACTATGTTATATAGTAGGCCTACTGTCAGGGGGTCAGTCAGGAAATGCGGAATGGCCACAGGTTGGTGTTCTTTTGTTTTTCTTCAGCAGTATTTAACTCTCTGTAATCGTCATAAATCTCTCTCTTCTCTACATAAATCTGTGAAATCAAAATAAAAAATATGTCATCAGAGAACTTATTTTTACATATCTGGGGAAAAAGGAACCTATCTACTGCACAAAATGAAACATCATGTTCTGGAAACAGCATTTCCAGGCAGAAGGGATTGAATTATGATTTTACTTGGCAAGATCGATAATAAAGAAGACGAAGATAAATATGGGGGAGGGATATTACATAACACGTCTCCAGCACAATTGAATATCAAGCTCAGGCACCATTTTAAAGCACATGCAAGACGAAATACCTTTCCGTGTAAACGATTTATATGGGAATGCTGTTCTAAAAGGTCATTTACAAAATGTAATAAGCGGACGCATTCTCTCTCAGTGATTAAATTTGACCCATAATCACATTTGACTTAGATGCAACTACTTTTCTTTGAGCTTGACCGGCAGCTGGGTTTGAGACTCACTAAAGCATACGAAGAGAAAGAAAACCAATTTAGCTTTAGAACAGCTCATTGTGCTCTTTCGCTAAAGATATCCAAGCCATCCTTAAAAGACAGAAACATATGAGAACCAAGTGTATGCCCTCGTGGGAATAATATCCTTTGTTAGTTAGAATATTGACTTCTGTCAAACTCAACAAACTGTGGCCGTGTGTTATCACAGTAACACCTATTGTGTTTTCAGCGTAGCAATAGGGCCCGATATTTAGACGAGACAAGTATAATGCCGACGAGTCGAAGACGAGTCGCATTATACTTGTTCGAGTCTAAATATCGGACCCTATTGCTACGATGAAAACACAATAGCGTTTATATAGCTATTCTGACATTAAATTCTGTGTTAAAACCATGTTTTTGTCAGCAACAAGTACCAGAATGGTCCATGTCGTTGATTGCAGACGACGGTTCCCTTTCCGCATGAAGCCACGAAAATAACCGAACATTGAAAAACCCACGGACATGTATTACGGAGAAAACTCGAGATAACCGGATGTATAGCATTACGTCAATATGCCAGGAATCATATGACGTCATGACGTATCATGCTTGCCTACGTAGATTGTATGTTCGAAAGTCTGGCTTCTGTTGGGAATTCGCGTGGTGAAGACTGCGGTAAATCTGTAGATGATAAGAGAACAAGGATTGTCTCAGAAGAAACGACGAAATGTTTCAGACCGGTAACTTCACTTCAACATTGCACTATACAATGGACGTTCTATGTGACAGGAGAGTTTGCTGATTTTGTGTTAAACATTGGAGAGATCGTCTGCTAGAATCAGAGATAGGTCGCTTCAGATTGCAGCTTCTGGAAATTTGCAAGGTTTGTTGCCTGTTAAAGAACTGGATTTTACACGTAATGTATGTCATGTACAGTAAGCAACAACAAAAAAACACACAAAGCAAATGGCATCGTCTGTCGACTAGCCACATAAACAAACCTGGCGAGGTATGCGTGTACTTTATACACGTGGAAGAAACCGGAACCATGCGTCTTTGTTATTGCCGATATCGTTTGGATATCGGCAAAAATGGCCAACTTCTGTAGCGTTATGCTTTGATGATCGGAAAAGGGATGTGTGAGACCATCCAATCACAGCCCCCGAATTCCCCCACGTGTCCATCAGAATAGCTATATATTGGAAATAACGCGAGTTGGTTGAAAGGTATTCTGATTAATAAACAAGTCGCGTAAGGCGAAAATACAATATTTAGTCAAGTAGCTGTCGAACTCACAGAATGAAACTGAACGCAATGCCATTTTTCAGCAAGACCGTATACTCGTAGCATCGTCAGTCCACCACTCATGGCAAAGGCAGTGAAATTGACAAGAAGAGCGGGGTAGTAGTTGCGCTAAGAAGGATAGCACGCTTTTCTGTACCGCTCTTTGTTTTAACTTTCTGAGCGTGTTTTTAATCCAAACATATCATATCTATATGTTTTTGGAATCAGGAACCGACAAGGAATAAGATGAAAGTGTTTTTAAATTGATTTCGACAATTTGATTTTGATAATAATTTTTATATATTTAATTTTCAGAGCTTGTTTTTAATCCGAATATAACATATTTATATGTTTTTGGAATCAGCAAATGATGGAGAATAAGATAAACGTAAATTTGGATCGTTTTATAATTTTTTTTTTTTTTTTTACAATTTTCAGATTTTTAATGACCAAAGTCATTAATTAATTTTTAAGCCACCAAGCTGAAATGCAATACCGAAGTCCGGGCTTCGTCGAAGATTACTTGACCAAAACTTGAACCAATTTGGTTGAAAAATGAGGGTGTGACAGAGCCGCCTCAACTTTTACAAAAAGCCGGATATGACGTCATCAAAGACATTTATAAAAAAAATGAAAAAAACGTTCGGGGATTTCATACCCAGGAACTCTCATGTCAAATTTCATAAAGATCGGTCCAGTAGTTTAGTCTGAATCGCTCTACACACACACACACACACACACACAGACACACAGACACACAGACACACACACGCACATACACCACGACCCTCGTTTCGATTCCCCCTCGATGTTAAAATATTTAGTCAAAACTTGACTAAATATAAAAACGCTCGCGCTGGACCCGAGTACTCTTCAGACATTCACACACACACACACACACACACACACACTCACGTCACTCTCTCTCCCTCACTCCTTCTCTCTCTCCCTCTCTCTCTCTCACACACACACACACACACACACACACCGTACACACACACACACACACACACACTACCACATCTCCATTCTAAAACACGTCACGTTCCAAATCAAAAGACGACAGTCTATTTTCTTACGTCACTATTCTTGGTTTACGGTACCATTCGGCGGCTTTGCTACGAGTATGGCATTGTCTTGGTTTGCCGAGACCTTGCACCGTTCTATCAGACTGCCTGGCTGTTGAACCGCGAATTCCTCCCACCGCCAAGTCGTTTTTTTGTGGTTTATTTCGCATTTCAATACGATCAATCGGACCTATTATCAAGTTAGTGTATCAACTTTTGAACGAACTGCGCCCAGTAGTTTCCCAGCAATAAGCTGTTAAGTCGAGACACACAGACAGACAGACACACAATTAAAGTCTGCTGGACCCTTGTACTAGCGTACTCGGGGATAAAAAACGCTCGCGCTGGACCCGAGTACTCTTCAGACATTCACACACACACACACACACACACACACACACACACACACACACACACACTCTCTCCCTCACTCCCTCCCTCTCTCTCTTTCTTTCTTACTCACACACACACACACACACCCATGCACACACACACACACACACACACACACACACACACACACACACACACACACACACGAGTACAGACTCATGCACACACACACACACACACACACACACACACACACACACACACACACACACACACACACAGTAACACTAACACATGTGCACAAAATGAATCGAACCCGGATCACTTTGGCCATAGACTCTCTCGTGCTCTCTGTCTCTCTTTCACCGAGACCAAACCCTGCATTGTAATTTCTTTGCCGAGACCATTTCCCCACCCGTTGTCTGGCTTGCACTGAAATCATGCTTTTCTCGTCACTGCGTGACGTGTTCGCCGCCCAAGTCTGCCCTTTAGTTCAGGCTGTTCGCAAAGCGACCAGCCTCCCACCGCAAAAACTCCCACCGTTAAGAGTGGTGTTTGTGATTTATTTGGCATTTAGGTCCCAGGTAACATTATGAAGTTTTAATACGATCAATTGGACCTATTATCAAGTTAGTGTATCAACTTTTGAACGAACTGCGCCCAGTAGTTTCCCAGCAATAAGCTGTTAAGTCGAGACAGACACACACACACACAATTAAAGTCTGCAGGACCCTAGTACTGCGTACTCGGGGATAAATCTACAGAACATACACAACTCGTTGTGTCTCCTTTGCGACTGAGAGTGGCGAAAGGAAAAACACGACAACGGTGGTATGTTATGATGAAAACGCGATTACACAAAGCTCACATGTGCACGGTCTGCAAACTAAACGGCGTGGGCTCACCGTATTAGCCAATAACAAGCACACATATTAAACCGCAGCGCAAAGCGTAAACATTAGTACAACTTGAAGAAATCAATATAGTTACCAGAAACGGCCGGCCGGGGCGCGCATACACATACACCTGTGCGCCACCTTGCGAAGGATTTTTCCACGCGTCTCTGACCTAGATATTACCTCATCGTCACCAGCAATATTTACATTCTATATGTGCCATTGGACTCCAAAATACCTTCATCAATAATCAGAACAAGAATATCAAAGTGTGCAGGTCAACGTGGTACAACTGTCGCCGTAAAATTGCCTGAGGACTCATTACTGAGTGCAAAAGGACGAACCGCGCTGTTCTGCTTCAATCAGGTTGGTGTCTGACTTCTTTGTTCCTTTTGCCTTATCCACCACGAGCACCACAGCTGTGTTTTACACCGTACATTTCATAGCATAATCAAGTACAACACTCATTTTCACTTGCTTCAACATCTGACGGAGAGAAAATTCAGACGAACATTGAGAGAAATTCGTTGTATGTCTCTGGGGTGAAAAGCCGAGAAAAAAATGTTTGGGCTATTTTTCACATTGTATGGGCCATTTTCACTCTGTTTTAGATATTTGTGTCTGGGGGTCAGTCCCCCATATATCTGGAAGTTTGACGTTTCGATAACCCCGTGGGAATCATTACCTGTCTGTCCGCCGGGGAGACAGAATTAGGATACCAATGTCCCTCAGGGGTACCGCCTGCCGGTGTCACGAACTGAAAACTCTGCTGAACAATCCCTCTCAATGCGGTCAATGCGCTTGCACCAATCTTGGACTTAAAAAATGCGACCCTTTGACCCAACGAACCATGGGTTAGGGTTAGGGTAAGGGGTAAGGGGTAAGGGGTAGGGGTAAGGGGTAGGGTTAGGTCGTTCACGACCTGATTAATCTCCCCATGTTAGTGCATTGACCGCATTGAGAGGGATTGTTCAGGCAGAGTTTTCAGTTTGTAACACCCGGATGTTCCTCGCGTCTTGCATATATATATATGCAGGGATGTAGCTTAATTTTGTGTGTGCAAAACAATTTATATTTCACCGATTGGGCATTTGTTTTTAACAAAGTTGAACAAGAAAGAATCCTTTGTGATACTTTATAAGTTTATGTAGTGCGAAGGCAGTAGGTGAAGGGGCTTCTCTGCATGCGGCCTGCCAGCCATTCATACCCACTTGTCGATTTTTAGACCAATGGAAACCCCCGGCACAAAACCCGAACTGCACTGCACTGAGTCGCGCGGACTGTAATGGCAGCGGCTCGTGCATTGAGAATATATAGTTTCAGAGTAAATTTGTTGCTCTTAAAACATTTTATGATATCGTCGGTCACACTTTAAATTAATGCTAATTGATTTTGATTTTGAAACTGATACGAAGTGAATGGGAGCACAGGGTCAGTTATCAACTTAATTATCTCATACAGTGAGATAGACAGAACGTACTACATTACACAAATACGAACAGTGAGACTCAGAAACCAACGAGTCGATACTGATTCCCATGCTCGAGAAATCAGATGAAATATTCGAAGTCAAAATGTTTCTTTTTACCCTTGAAGACAGTGAGGCGGGTGAGCTCAGTGGGTAGAACGTCCCACCGCAGGTTCGTTACCCGACGGTGTATCGTTTCATAGCTGCACAAATGATGGTGGCATTCATACATCATTTGCACAACAAGTTTTCTGGGCTAATATTGATTTCGGATGCCCGTCCAACAATCAGGGAGATACAGCGTACATTCAAACAATCCGGTAAGATACAGAGCTCGTATGTAACAGGTTGAAGACAAAAACGCTGATAGTATTGGTTAAAGCGTGGAAAATAATAATCATACCATCAATACAATTACAATTGAGTACTGCATATCACACTGACCTTGTGGACAGCGCCTAAATAAGAGACCTACTTTGATATCGGTAATTCAAACTTAATCTTAAGCTGGAAGTGAATTTACAGAGGTTATCAAAAACAATGGGAGAA
The DNA here is from genome assembly GCF_037325665.1 of Littorina saxatilis. Classification (NCBI taxonomy): domain Eukaryota; kingdom Metazoa; phylum Mollusca; class Gastropoda; order Littorinimorpha; family Littorinidae; genus Littorina; species Littorina saxatilis. Next base: position 121,598 of record NW_027126876.1, on the reverse strand, counting down.
CACTGTAGGCTAAGAAAGGACGAAAGGAAAGGTGTGTGGAAGCAGCATGTACTTTCACTCTTGATTGATGATTGTCAAAGTGTTAACAAAGATTTCACGCATACTGAAAGCGAATAATAAAGCAAGGATATGCACTCTTTCACACCCCATTCAAACCCAACACAGTTATTTCCGACCATCGTAAATTGCACTTGACATTTCTTCTTCTTACCAAAGGCTCATTTATTGCTGCCAACATGTTCCCCTTCCCCCCCCCTTCTCTGCGTCCATGACCCAGATTCGCCCAACGATCCAGTCAGTCAGTGAATTCCAACTAGCCTACTTTCTGTTTGCAATCCTCGTGTGTATGTGTGTGCGTGTGTGCGCGTGTGTGTGTGAGTGTGTGTGTGTGTGTGTGTGCGTGTATGTGTGTGTATGTGAGAGTGTGTGTGTGTGTGGGAGAGTGTGTGTGTGTGTGTGTGTGTGTGTGTGTGCCGATGCCCAGAAAACTACTGGACCGAGGTTCTTGAAACTTTAGGCCTACATACGAATTCTTTGAGATGATATCCCCCGAAAATGATTTTTTTTCTCCCCATTTCCTATAAATGTCCTTATTTGATGACGTCCAATCCGGTTTTGAAGGAAATTGAGGCACGCTCACGCCTTTCTTTTTCAATCAAATTGGTTGACATTTTGGTCCAATATTCTTTGACTTTTTCGGGACTATTGTTTTGGATTGCGTTTCAACTCGGAAGCGTAAAATCTTATCAAACACTTTGTTAATTAAAGTTGTCATTAATTCGAATTTTCACTAACAGACTTACAGAAGGGTTGCGTTGTTATCCTCATCAATTCCTGAACCGTGAATTACAATGGTTCAATTTAATGTGCTTTATACACTCATGTTTTTGTGTGTGTAATGTTGGTGTTGTTGTTGTTGTTGTTGTTTTTTGGTATTTTTTTGTTTCTCCCCTTACAATTATGTATCTATGTGATGAGTCTTTAGTAGTAGATTATTAGTAGATTAGTCCCTCTTTAGGGCGAGGGCCAGATGCAAAAAAGCATATATATGCTTATTCTTGTAACCCTAAAAAAATAAAGAATTGTCATTCTCTCATTCTCTCTCTCTCTCTCTCTCTCTCTCTCTCTCTCTCTCTCTCTCTCTCTCTCTCTCTCTCTCTCTCTCTCTCTCTCTTACATCTATTTTGTTAAAGGGGGAAAGGACAGATTGGGGGGGGGAGGGGGGGGGCACTAAAAGTTATCCGTTTTAGCGTCACATTTAGAATGTACACTGCCATAACGGCATACGTGTAAAACGCCAACCGTTGTGTAGTGTGTGCGTCCCCGGTTGTTTGGACATGTGAAAGTTATCCAGATAGGGTTACTGTGGCGAATACGTGGAGGTTACACGCCGAGTCTCAGTGATTATTAAAAATAATGGTCGAAGTTAGCGGATCATGAAAAATGCGAGCTTTAGCGAGCTTTTTCATGACCGCGAACTGAGACCATTATTTTTTATAATCACTGAGACGAGGTGTGTAACCTCTTTATTCCTCCTTTCTTCAGTTATTCAAAGAAAAGAGGAGTTATTTTGCGACAGTTTGATCGAATCCTATTCACTCAACCAGTCAACCTGCGCAGGCGATCGATTAATGCGCGGTTGTATAGTTCCGTGCAAATCATTCCATTCTGTTAACACTTCTTGTCAGTTTTCCTATTTTGGACTAAAATCAAGTACACAGATATGCTGTTATTCTGCTGTGGCGGCAAAGGCAGATATTGTGTGTTCTGTATATATGTTTGGGGCGGGGATATAGCTCAGTTGGTAGCGCGCTGGATTTGTATTCAGTTGGCCGCTGTCAGCGTGAGTTCGATCCCAGGTTCGGCGGAAATTTATTTCAGAGCCAACTTTGTGTGCAGACTCTCTTCGGTGTCCGAACTCCCCCCCGTGTACACTACATTGGGTGTGCACGTTAAAGATCCCACGATTGACAAAAGGGTCTTTCCTGGCAAAATTGCTTAGGCACAGTTAATAATTGTCTACCTATACCCGTGTGACTTGGAATAATAGGCCGTGAAAGGTAAATATGCGCCGAAATGGCTGCAATTACTGGCCGTATAAAATTTCATCTCACACGGCATCACTGCAGAGCGCCTAGAACTGTACCCACGGAATATGCGCGATATAAGCCTCATTGATTGATTGAGCTTAGGATAATGTTCTTTCGTCAAATGGGACTAGCAGACGAACTTTTGCACCCGTGTTCCAACGTTAAAAACTGTATGAAGTTCAGTTTTCTGGGGAAAATAGTGTATGAAACCGCTTTATGTTGTTTAAATTGATGAGATGTGTGCATTTGGTTGCGTGTGATCTGTTTATTAAATGAAATATTGTTGAAAACTGACCGTCGGATTGCAGTCTGTTGTCGAAGAAACTGAGTGAAAAGAAGGGGAACTACTCTTGTCGCTAGACAAAGTATGAGTTACTTGCCTTGCGGGAAATTGCTTGTGATGAACGTTTGAGCACGGCAAATCTAGATTCAGAAAACAACCGAACTCATGGATTTTATATGAAGATTCATGTGTTCAGGCCTGTAGTTGTTAATTTAAATGCGGTATGTTTGTATTGTTTGCTCCAGAGATGTATACTTCGTACGTTAGAGCGTTCGGAACTTTTCAGTCGCAAAAGGTAGTACCGAAACAGAACAACTTCTCAACCCATTGCACTATCGAGGATTCAGGCTGTTGCTGGGTCGTTATTTGTTTGGTTGCTGGGTCATTATCGAAAAATAACTACCCCTACAAGTTTACAGAGGTAAAGAAGCAGAGGGGGGAATAAAATTGTGTATGTACACTCTTGCGTCGTTGTGTCCTCAGAACCAAAGTGGTTCATGTTACACTGACGCTGATCCATATCAGAGGCCTTCCCCATATATTAATCATTATCAATTAGTGTGCAGTCATTATCACGCACGCCTCGATATCTGCCACGTCTCTGGCCTACATGAATTAAATAGTCCCAGAAGTAGACAACGACCATTACATCAGTGCAGCTGACGCGCGGTGATACTGTCGCCCATGGGGCTTTTCCCAAAAAGCCGATGTTTATAAAATAGAGTGGGTAATTTAGGGTAATCTTTCACTGGTTCACAAATACTCAAGAATTATGCAACCCTTTCATTAGTTCGGTCTTTAATACATCACCGAAAACCGTTCGAATCAAGTCACACACAATTTTTTTTTATAAAGACGAGAAGTTCAGAAAAAAAGATTAAAAATTTTTAAAAATAATTGGAACAAATGAGTTCGAACCCGTGTCCACCAACGTAACGAATTGCCGATCAAGCACTCAAACGACTAAACTATTCGTGCTCACTGTCTTCAGAAGTAAAATAAGAACATTTGACTTCAAATACTACACGCCATTCGTCAGTTTGTGAGTATGGGGATCAGTATCGACTCGTCGCTCCGTCCGTATTTGTGTACTGTATGTTCTGTCGATCTCATTTTTCGAGGTAAGTTAAGTTGATAACTGACCCTATTTAGTTAGTTAGTTAGTTGTTGCTTTTTGGGTCCAGCGGACCTTATAGGCCAAATAATAATAATAATAATAAGAACATTTATATAGCGCTAAATCAAAAACTTTCGTTAAAAAGGCTTGCTCTAAGCGCTTGACATCTAAACTAAAACGTCATTCACACTCTTTACAATGATGTACAAGAACTTCATGTCACACTCTTTCATTCAGTATAGCACCATTCACACAGTTGTTATTCTGTACAAGACAATAAGTTAGTCTAACATTTAGAATGTTCATAAGATGAAAACAAGAGAAAACCAGACTGATTAAAACAACTGCTTAGTGCTAACAAAGCATGAATCTTAATGATAACGTAATACATATTTAACTGTTAAGACCATAAAAAACCTATATGCTAAAATAACTTCGAACTTTTAAGAACTTCTTATAAGATACACAGCACATCTAGATAAACACCAGAATGATAAAACAAAAGGCAACTCGTTAAAACTATTAAATGCATCAATGTCTAAAACACGAAAGACTCAAATATAAGATACACAATTCTCTAGAATTGTTTATTAAAACTGAAACCGACCTGCTCAAAGTAAACCATACCCACCCCCTCCCTACCCACCCCCAACCCTCCTCCTACACTAAATACTAATTATTTCTACTCTTAACTTCCCAACTACACGTTATCCATAAACTATGCACAGGAACATGTGTGTCAGCATTATGTGGCACCGACATGACTTGTGCATATCTAGCTTACAGCTAAGGGTTAAAGTTAAAGGACTACTGCAGTGAAAAATTATATTTATAATAATTTAAAACAAAAGACAAAAATAACAAGCTGAATAGAGATGGAACCGTTACAGAACAGGATGGCAAAATGTTGCGACTTTAGGAGTTGTGTTTCTGGAAGAGGTGAGTTTTGAGTGCTCGCTTGAATGACTGTACTGACTGAGAGTGGCGAATGTGATAGGGGAGAGAGTTCCATTGAGTAGATGCGCAAAATGCAAAAGTGCGTTGTCCATATGCTTTTGATTTTGTGTGTGGGATGACTAGGGTGCGGCTATTAGAAGAGGAGCGGAGTTGTCTAGCAGGAGTGTATACAGTGAGAAGTTCAGAGAAATAAGCAGGAGACGAGGCAGAGAAGAAGTGAAAGCAGAGAGTGGACAGTTTGTATTCAATGCGGGCTTGGATGGGTAGCCAGTGGAGTGTGCGGCGAAGTGGTGTGACATGATCTTTTTTTCGTGCTTTGAGGATCAGGCGTGCTGCAGAATTTTGAACTTTCTGTAGTTTGTGCAGGAGGTAGAGTGGACAGCCAGAGAGAAGAGAGTTACAGTAGTCAAGTTTAGAAAGAACAAGAGAGCAGACTAGAGTGTTTGTAGTTTGAACGGACAGTGTATGGCGGATGGTTGCGATCTTGCGGAGTTCAAAATATGCGGACCTACCTGTAGATGTTGGAGATGTGCTTGTTGAGTGTCATGTCTGAGGAGATGGTGAAGCCGAGGTTTCTAGCTGAAGAAGAGAAAGAGATGTCGGTATTTCCTACTTGGACAGACGAAGGTTGAGAATTTGGGAACTTAGTGGACTTTTTCATGCACAAAAGTGCCTCTGTCTTATCATCATTTAGTTTTAACTTATTTTCTACCATCCATGACTTAACATCTAAGATACAGGTCTGAATGGTCTGGATGGCGGCATGTGTCTCTGCGGGGGAACTAGGCTTATACAACTGGGTATCATCAGCAAAAAACTGGTTTGAAACGGAATGATTTTGAATGAGGGCAGACAAGGGTTTGGTATACATAAATCAGGACCCCAACTGACCCTATGCTCCCGTTCACTTCGTATCAGTTTGGAAACCAAAATCAAAATAATAGCATTAATTTCAAGTGTGACCAACATTATGTTGGTACTCCAGTTCCGATATGCATTGACTAATCGCCGAAAAGCGCTTACGTCATTTCACAAAAGGCAGACCTGTTTACCCATACGATTTCGCCGTATTTTGTACGCAAAGTTGCCAAGGATACGACCAATACGTTTGGCGAGAAAAAAATACGACGATCGTAAAAAAAATCAAGTTTGATCGTGATCACTAAATGGAAGAAGAAGAAGAAATCGAAAGTAGGTTGCCAAAACTGTTCTCGCGATAGCCCAGTGGATACAATTCAGCTTTGACGATTGGTCAATGTAATCACGTGAGACGTGATATGACGAGATTTTATCTGTCGCCATTGTTGTCGTTGAGTCCAGCACGTTGATGAAAATGAAGCGAAAAGCAGTAACGCCTAAAAGTTCCACTTCTGAAAACGGACAAAGCTATTGCTGCCCTTGAAGCAATAGCTCATGAACGTTTCTTGTGAGTTGCAAAATACTCTCAATATTTTGAAAATACGCTGAATCTCAGTGAAAAGTACACCAAAGTCAAAGTGTGGGTAAACAGGTCCGCAAAAGGACTTCCCTACCCAGAAGTCAAAACAGTTTTGGAGATTTTTATTAAGATTTAGTTCGGGACGACGACGCCCAATGGCCGGCTTATTATATAAAGGGATTTAAAATGGGCGTCGACCTAGCTAATTAAGAACAATATGAACTTGTAAGATCATTCACCTCATCCTGACCTCAGGTCAAAATGAGTTCGGCTCATTCTATCCCTGACAGGATGCCTTGGTTTTCCTTCTCTGGTGAGGAAATCGATTTTTTACATATTTAAATCATTTCGTTATGTGTTATTGATATAATCAGATTCGCAATCGTCGATAATGATTTTTCATGGTGTTGTGTAATTTTTAAATTACAAAGGAATTGATATGTAAGACAGTTTCAAGCGAGCTATTTTTCGGGGCTGTATTTACTGTGCAAACAACTCTAAATATGGCAAAAGTGTCACGTGATAATCAACCGTTTGGTTTCGACACTCGCTGGAGCAGACGATTTTTTTCTGACAGTGATGCAACCATACGGTCTCCTTCCGGCAGCAGTCCCACAATTTCGACTTGTTTTGACCACAGAACGATGTCTTTATCATAACTGTGAAGAACAGAATGGAGATCACTGTCAAAGTCGGCCAATCTGCAATAATTTTCGTCTCGCGAACACTGCTCGCGAACAACATATCGGGAGATAACTCTGTATTCTTGTTTTGATAGATTCGCGTAGGACTTTAGCGTCCGGTCAGAGAAATAACTAGCGATAGCCGTTGAGCGACGATGATCAGAATTCCAAGCACACATTGCCACACACACAAGATAAATAAATACGTCATAACGTTTTGATTAAAGGCACAGTAAGCCTCCCGTAAACCATCACAGAGCTCCCCGAGCGTCTACATACAGTACAAGCATACTTCCATTTGAACGCTCACCGAACGGGAACATCCTGGCTGCTTTCTGTCGAGCGTGAGAAATTTTCAAAGAATGTATTTTCGTGGACTTGGTCCTCTACAACAATGGCGCCTCGTTTTGGTGCTGGGCGGCTGTTATGAATATTCAATACCGGAAATCACGCCCGGACAGTAAGCCTCCCTTAAACCATCACAGATACGGTCAGGCTTTTATACACTGTACAAACACCCTTCCATTTGAACGCTCACCAAACGGGAACATCCTAGTTGCCCTACGTAAAGAGCGAGCAATTTTTAAAGAATTAATTTTGCAGATTGTCTCGAACACTTTTTGGACCCATCCTGAACTCAGATCAAAAATGAGTTACTTCCCTTCGGGTCTCATTCTATCGATGTAAACTGGCCATAGCCGTGGATCGATGATTATCAGAATGGACCGTGGTGCGTTTTTGCGCTTGACCTTGTTTGTTTGTTTGTTTGTTTATTTGTTGCTTAACGTCCAGCCGACTACGCAGAGCCATATCAGGACGAGGAAGGGGGGGATGAAGGGGGCCACTTGTCAAGCGATTCCTGTTTACAAATGCACTAACCCATTACTTGTGTCCCAGCAGGCTTTAGTAAAACTAAATTAATACCTACTGGAAGATTACCAGTTTCCAGTATGTTAAAATAGGCTTAACCTATCTACTGCTGGACTTACATCAGAACACTAACAGATTAAACTATACATGAATCGCGAGACAAGCGGCAAGAGAAGAGATTTTTGGAAAAAATACAGGTGAATGAGCAAGAAGGCAGAAAAAAGAAAAGAATTCATGAAGAAAAAGAGAGCATGACAGGAAAGAGGAACCAAAAATCTACCTAACAGCAAACTAGAAAGCTCCTGCGGTTCCAAAAACAGGAGGGGCCTTTAATTTCATAACCGCAGTGCCCCACTGCGGGATGCGCTAGACCTAACTTTTAAAATCTAAATAATAAATTGACAGCTTGTTACACAAACATTCTTTAATCATAAAAGAATTCTTTTTTCATCAAGACAAGATCAGTACAATTCGAAGTTGTGAAAGTTTGAAAAAAGAAAAGCCGGGAAGCAGGGTCACGCAAGGGTCGTAGCAGACGACGGTTTATGCATATCGCCGTTCCTCTCAACAGTCACAAGCCATCGCTAGAGTTCTTGTGAACAACAGCCGTTTGTTTCGTGCATAAAAACGTGCTATTGTAGATAAGCTCACATCGAGTCGTATTCAAATGACTAACTGACGACTACATTGTGAAAAAGGGAAACTGGATCACACGGGTTCACGATGGCTCAGGGGTAAGATAAACCACGCAAAAATAAATTCTTTGAAAATTGTTCGCTCTTTACGGAGGGTACCTAGGATGTTCTCAATCGGTGAGTGTTTAAATGAAAGGGTGTTTGTACTGTGTGTAAAAGCCTGACCGTATCTGTGATGGTTTACGGGAGGCTTACTGTGCCTTTAAGCCATTTTATTTAAATGTATTTTTTCAACATCATATTTTGATTTTTACCAAGGAAATAACAAATCGAATAACAATTTAAGCCTTAAGTTTCAGTATTGTTGATTTTGTTTTGCATTATACTCTCTTAATCTTAGACAATATGTGATAACCGGCAAGGTGCTGACTTTCTTTTGTGCATTGTTGATGGTGAATGCATGTTAATTTATTTTTAATATACTTTCTTATGTGATAACCAATGTGCTATATTTTCTCAGGACAAAGAACAAATGTTTATTTTGAATGTTTTATGTATGTTATTATTACGGACACAAACGCTCAGCAATGTAATTTCTCTTTTAGAGATTAATAAAGTTATTGTATTGTATTGTATTGTATTGTATTGTAAAACAAAAAGATAAATAAGGGCTAGGTCACCTGTACGTGGGTACCCAAATTGTGATTTTTACTGTTTGTAAACTTTTAGGATTTTTTAATTGAAATTTTGCATGATTACTCATTATACCACATATTTTTCATAAAAAGTGTTGATTTTGGCCTAACAAACATATTTCTTGGTGAAACAAAAAGTTTTTGTAGGATGAGCTGTGGCCGACGTAAAAAAAAATCATTTATTTTTGAACTCATAACTCATAGGTTTATGCACAGATTGTCTTCATGTTTTGTAAATTATGTAAGCAGTAGATTATCTGGATTATGTGCTAGGGGATTTCTTATATCTGTAACGGTTGATGTGTGATGGCCGTGTAAAAATGTACCTAAAATTAGGTAATAAAAAAAAGTTGAAAAAAATTCTTAATCAATTTCTAGGACAGATATCCAGAACATGCTATGACAACATCCAGATACAAGCATTTTAAAGCACTCCACAAAATTGTATGTGAGTATCTTCAATAGTTCTTGAGATATCAGCCCCAAACTGACCCGCCATCGCCATTTTTCGCTAACTTTTTAGCCGTCAATTTTTTTGTTTGTTTGTTTGTTTGTTTGCTTAACGCCCAGCCGACCACGAAGGGCCATATCAGGGCGGTGCTGCTTTGACATTTAACGTGCGCCACACACAAGACAGAAGTCGCAGCACAGGCTTCATGTCTCACCCAGTCACATTATTCTGACACCGGACCAACCAGTCCTAGCACTAACCCCATAATGCCAGACGCCAGGCGGAGCAGCCACTAGATTGCCAATTTTAAAGTCTTAGGTATGACCCGGCCGGCGACGACCTCCCGATCACGGGGCGGACGCATTACCACTAGGCCAACCGTGCCGGTCAGCCGTCAAATTGGATATCCGACGGCATTTTGCCACAAATGCTTCAAAAACTACAAGAAAACTTCAAAATATCCGAACAAAATCAACACAGGAAGTTCCAAACAGGGGAAGTAATCCGGGAGTAATGCTTATTCGCCTTGACTGAGGGAGTAATCACTGTAACACGATGGCTCAGGGGTATAAACGCAAAGAAGAAATCGGTCGTTTTCAACGTGGAAATTCTCAAATTTCTCGAAAACTACTACGTTTTGAATAAAAACACTTACAGATTATGAAATTTCAATCATATTTACATATATAAAAAAAAGTCTTACATCATGTAATGTCATGAAAAAGTGATTTTTGACCCTCGTACAGGTGGTACTGCCACCTTGGGATTGAGAAACAAAACCTTAAAAAAAAGGAAAAAATAGGCAAAGAACCGATGTCCTTTGTCTTCTACTGTCAGCGCAGTCATCGTGTGATTACTGTGTGCACTTCTGGCACTATAACATATCCTCAGGGGAGTTGGTGCCACACATGAAGCAGTACCACGACATTTCGCAGCTTCATTTGTACCCCTCTTCTGTTGACAAATAGATATAAAAGGGCGACCTGCCCAATTGACTAAATGTAAAAATCATTACGCATAAAGTCTCAAAGCAAATAACTAAGAACAGATTTAAGAACTGATTTTGCAGACACACACACATTGGTAAGTACAGATTTCGAAGTCCTTTTGTCCGCTGCTGTCAGCGCAGTCCTCGTGTGCCCACTGTGTGCACTTCTGGCACTGTATCATGTTCTCAGGGGAGTTGGTGCCACACATGAAGCAGTACCAAGTGCTTTCCTCCAGGATAGAACGCATCGTCGAGAATGTTCTCCTTTTTTTCCTCTGATCAGAAGATATTCCCCTCTTGTTTCTCTGAGCAGAAGGTTTTGTAGCTTCATTCTTTCCTCTTTTCTGTTGACTTGCACGCCTTTTTGCAAGTGAAATCTCCAGCTTTTGCTTGTAAGGAGAAGATGTGATGATTTCAGAGTGTTTTTTTTCATGATGTTCTCTTCGACGAGTTTGTGGGTGTGCGTTGCAGGACATCAGCAGCAGGTAGGCTTACATTTGCTGCTGAAACCAAGCAATCAAAATGACCAGAATCTCCATGTCCAGTGTACAAAACAACGATGGGGGTGACGTTGGTAAATTTATTTCAGCTTCAAGAATGCTATTGAATAGTTCTTGTTCTATCTCTGGTGTTAAATGTAGAAGGTCTTCCTGTGAACTTTACTTCTTCTTTTGCAAACTTGTTCTTTTCCTTCTAAATGACTTTTAAGAGTTGTGACAGTAACACCATATGCTCTTGATGCGCAGCGGAAACCCATATCTCCGTTTTTCACTGCCGACAAAGCGCAGCCCATTTTTTCTGGTAACCACCGCCGTTCGGGTCTCATAATACTGTCAAGCAAATCAATCAATCATTCAATAAAACTTATAGAAGGGAAAAACACAACAAAACCGAAAAGAATACGTGAATAAATCAGCAGTGTTCTGTTTATTTTTTGATGAGGCTAAGATGGAACAGAATGCGGCAAAGCTGGAATACTGTTCCATGTTTGCCTCTCTTATGATCTCTTATGTGTTCCATCATTGCCGCATGGCACCTGCATGGATTTCACGTTTTTTCTGTTGGATACACGTGACGTTTCAAATCTTTTTCTCCGTTCAAATTATTGCAAATCTATGAAGGTTTATCACAGCAATCAACATTTTATGTAAACGTATATAGATAAAGAGTAATAATACGAATTGTAGACAGTAGAAATAAGAAGAAGAAGGAAGAAAAGTTTAAAAAACGTACCTTTTTTTTTGCCGCGATAGTCATTTTTCTTGCTGGTATAATATCAAGGAATGTCACTAGACACTTCTGCAAAACAATTGTTCATGAATTGTTCCCCGTTGATCGTACAGTAAAACCTTCCACTAACGACCTTGAAAATGTCCAGAAAAAAAACGGTCGTAAAAAGGAGGGGTCTTTATTGGGAGTTTGGGAGGTAGATTTTTTTTCACAGGGCAGTTCAGTCTCTCTGATTTTCCGCAGTTATGTCCCTTGAAAGTTGTGCTCGCTATGCCATTTTTATTCCCATTTGATGTGCATATGGATGAGCATGATGTATTTGCCTGCACCAGCGCACAGACAGGCAGACAGAACACACACACACACACACACACACACACACACACACACACACACACACACACACACACACACACATATATATATCGGTGTCCGACATAAGCTCGAACGACAAAAGCTCGAACGACAAAAGCTCGAACGACAAATGCTCGAATGGACAAATGCTCGACGCGACAAAAGCTCGACGCGACATATGCTCGAACGACAAATGCTCGAATGGACAAATGCTCGACGCGACAAAAGCTCGACGCGACATATGCTCGAACGACAGAAGCTCGACCGAACAAATGCTCGACGCGACAAAAGCTCGACGCGACATATGCTCGAACGACAGAAGCTCGACCGGACTGTAGAATTAATGATGTTGTCAAAACTACTTTGATAATGTCATATCTAAAACTGTCACGGTGATGTTGTTCTAGTTTCGAGCGACAAATTGACTAAATTTGTTTGATATCACGTTGTTGTTGTTGTTGTTGTTGTTGTTGTTGTTGTAAGCACGCTGCTGGATTTCGAGCGACAAAATAATTGACTAAATTTGTTTGATATCACGTTGTTGTTGTTGTTGTTGTTGTTGTTGTTGTTGTTGTTGTTGTTGTTGTTGCTGGATTTCAAGCGACAAATTGACTAAAAATTGTTTGATATCACGTTGTTGGTTTAAACAAGTTTAACTTTATTCTGAATTGATACTCACAGCAAGCAAACAAACAGTCGTCCATCTGCCCGTGCCGCTTACCTAAACCTTTCCCGATAAACGGTCAATCCCGGGCCAAATCAAAATAATAACATTGACAAATCTAAACCCCGACACGATCTTCCCCCTTCTTTTTTCTCTTCGTTCTTTTTTTCTTCTACTCTCTCTTTCTCTCTCTCTCTCTCTCTCTCTCTCTCTCTCTCTCTCTCTCTCTCTCTCGTTCTCTTTCTCTCTCTCTCTCTCTCTCTCTCTCTCTCTCTCTCTCTCCCTCTCTCTCTCTCTCTCTTGCAGACAGATTTTAAAATAACACAAAATAAACAGACAGGCAAAACAACACCGATAATGACACGCTCAGACACGTTCGATCTTTTGTCGCGTCGAGCTTATGTCCATTCGAGCTTTTATCGCATCGAGCTTTTGTCGCGTCGAGCATTTGTCCATTCGAGCATTTGTCGTTCGAGCATATGTCGAGTCGAGCTTTTGTCGCGTCGAGCATTTGTCCATTCGAGCATTTGTCGTTCGAGCATATGTCGCGTCGAGCTTTTGTCGCGTCAAGCACTTGTCCATTCGAGCATTTGTCGTTCGAGATTTTGTCGTTCGAGCTTTTGTCGTTCGAGCTTTTGTCGTTCGAGCTTATGTCATGTACCCACATATATACACACACACGGCCTCATAGACAAAACGTATGGGTCATTGACCCAAGGTCTCAATTGGTGAGCACACACTCACAGAATGCGTACACAGCAATTCATCATACTTCAAGGGCAGTCCTTCAATTGTGACAGCAATAGGTGAGATGAGGAGAGCCGTAGCAGCCTGGTATTCGGCTCTACTTCTTCCCGGCGAAGCCGGTACCCGGCGAAGCGGGTAATCATCTAGTCAGTCATACATGCTGACTAGATAATATGACATAATAAGATCATAAAACCGTTCTTGATACAATATAACAAGTGTGGATTGAAACGGGCACTTTATTTTGTAAAGCGCCGAATTGGATCAAAATTATTTACATGACAAAATAAGATGGTCCCGCTTCACACACACACACACACACACACACACGCACCACCCACACACACACACACACACACACACTAACACACACACACACACACACACACACACCTTTTTTTTTACATTGTACGACTTACTCTCACATTCAAGCTGAACCACTAAACAAAACTATCATCCCATAAAATGAAAACACATTTAGCTTGGTCAAGCAGATCACCACAAACATTCACATTTCCACACTCTCCTGTCTTCATAAAAGAATCATTCATTCAGACGACAGTAATTGAGGATACATCACATACGGTCATGATCTGTTTCTAAAAATCGTCTATTTTACCAGCATTGCAGATTTTTGGATCAACTCTTCCACGGAACTATGCCCAGGATAAGGAAACACGCGGTATTCGTCACCGAGCCAATAAAAGGCAGGAAGCTCAAAACGCTTCCTGGTATCGGAAAGGCGCTGGAACAAAGATTGAAAAATAAACGAATTCCTGATGTAAGTATGTTCACCCAATTGTTGTTTTGTTTCTTATTCAAAAAGTCAGTGAGCATCACTTCTTTCTATCCACAGTAAGTGAACTGTTCATTGGTAGAAAAAAGGCGTGTAGTATGTGGACTATCATACCTCAGTTCTTTGTACCCAAAAAGAGCTGACAGCTCAGACTGTAGTGATACAAATTAGTAGTGTTGGGCCTGATTTCTTCAGCATGAAAAATGATTTTATTGTAATATGAGCGGTTTTTAATAAGTTCAAGAAAAGAACAACAAATCATTAACTTAATTTAGAGGGACCGACGGAGAGATATTCTGTGATCAATCTAAAACAAGCGAAATGAACGCATCATACAGTATTCTATACCTTCTTCTTGCTTATTCTTTACACCCCCGGTATAGGGGTGTGTATAGGATTCGGTCGATGTGTTTGTTTGTTTGTTTGTTTGTGTGTTTGTGTGTTTGTGTTCGCATATAGATCTCAAGAATGAACGGACCGATCGTCACCAAACTTGGTGAACAGGTTCTATACATTCCTGAGACGGTCCTTACAAAAATTGGGACCAGTCAAACACACGGTTAGGGAGTTATTGGTGGATTAAGATTCTACAAGGACTTATAGAGGGACATATTAATGGTCAAAGGGAAATAACCTTCTCAGTTGGTGGCAGTGAGAATGGTTATTTCCCTTTGACCAACGGGGATGTTTTTCCTACCTCGGAGGAATTTCTTGTTATGTTTGGTTTTATTTATCTGCTAGAGGAAGTAGATATTTTGGAAAATATGAAATGCAAAGGGCGACCACAATTAATATTTTGTCGATATCTACTTCCTCCAGCAGATAATCAAAACCGAACATATGTAGACGGGTACATAAGGATGTAGACCAACTGTTTCGCTGATACCCTCCTCACTGCCTGGTTCGCTGTATGTACCTTAATCGGGTTTTTTTCTACTTCATAAATCAACTTCATTCACTAAGCGACAACCATGTCTTTGGTCCAGTTATACACAGTGAGCCTGATATCAAAAGAAAGCGCAGAGTCTGAGGAACACAACGGTACCATCAACCATCAAGAGTACTGGTCAAGAAAGAAAGACGCACGGAGCAATTGAGTGTGTGTGTGTGTGTGTGTGTGTGTTGTGTGTGTGTGTGTGTTGTGTGTGTGTGTGTGCGTGCGTGCGTGCATGTGTGCGTGTGTGTGTGTGTGCGTGCGTGTGTATGTGTGTGTGTGTGCGTGTGCGTGTGTGTGCGTGTGCGTGTGTGAGTTTGTGCGTGTGTTTGTGTGTGTACGGCAGGGTAGTCAGTGGATGTTAGTGGGTGAGTGGTGGTGTCAGACTTTAATGAGAGCTCAAACGTTTGTGTGCAGGCTAAAGCTCTGTTGGGCGGGTTCGTTTCTGCTGGAAACAAATCAAAGTTTGAGGATTGGATGAAGCGCAAATGCAAAGCAAACAAGTTTCAGGCCGGCGAATGCTACGATTTTTTCAAGGAATGGTCGAAGCACAACATACCGTAAGAGCACAAGATTCATTATAAAAAATATTGATACCAGCCTTCAAATATAATACTAAAATTATTTTAAAAAATTAGTTTATCAAATGCCGTGTGGTTGCTAACTTCTCGGCTACTCGTAGTTTTGTTTAAAGTGTTACAGCACTGAATGCTATGTTTTAGCACTGTAATACTAAATCCCTGAGGTATTCATTCTTGTGTGCATAATATAATCTAAGCATTGGCTTGTGTTGTGACCAATTCTCGAATCTGTTTGCAAAAAACATCCGTGATTAACGAAGCAATCACACCTGAATTTACCTTCACTTTTGGAAAAAAAATGTAGATTGATATTAATATTTTAAAAAAGCATCCTTTTATAGCGCTTTTCACTGCTTGATTGCAGTCTCAGGGCGCTTTCCAAAATAAGCATTCGGCATTGAAATTCAAAATTTCACACACATACAAAAAGAGTCAGGCCATTACAATGCCATAATCATAGTATGTAAGCTTTAGAATAGAATAATGATTTAACACAGGCTTTAGGGGAAAAACACCTACAACCCATAACAAGTAGAACAACCAGGCGTAGTCTATTCTAAGACTACTAGCACTTCAAATGCATCACACAAATACACATCAAATTCAGTATATTAAGTACAAACTAAAATGCAAGCATACAAAGCTGAGATTAGATAATAAGAGGATCAAGCTCAAAAACAGCCACTCAAACAAACTTTGCATTAGAAAGGCACATATTCTCGCACATCACGACCACGCAGCACATACCAACTTCAAAGACATTCTTACGAGTGCATGAAATGTGACCAAAAAAAGGAAAGCAGTCAGGATTAAGCAAGGAAAACATTATTAGTAATTCATCTTTTTCTATTCTACAATTTACAATAATAATGAATTGTACTATGTGGCCTCTTATTTCCTAATTGTGTATTTCTACTTTTTTTTTTATAGGGGTTTTGAGTTCCATCATACAAAAAGAACCAAAAAAAGTAACTTTTCAGCAGGGTTTAGGACAAATAATATGACTAGAAATGCACGAATATGACGTCATCAAAGACATTTATCTAAAAGGAAAAATGGTTTGAGGATATCTGGCAGAATTTTCAGAAGCTTCAGCGTTCTTGTTATTCTTTTTGTTTGTAATTACATAAATGTTCACTTATTTTTTTCATGATGACTTCACAAAACTCGTCATGATGCTCAAGTGACAGCGTTGCTGCTTGTGTACGTAATAATAACAATTGAAATAGAAATTGGCATTTATTCCTACAGGCAACTGGAAATCCTTGCATATCTGCCAGTCACCAAACTGAGTGGCCTCCAAACTTCGGGCAGGAACCTCAGTGATGCAGGATATCCTTTTGTGAGTTTTGGGTTTGGTTGGTTGCCTGGTTTGTGAGACTGCTGGTTGATCGGTTATTGGGTGGGTTGGTTGGATGTAACCTAGCTTCGCCGTGCTTCCTGTGTCGTGGACGACCCAGAGCCGCACAAAAGTGTCTGTATTTCTGTAACTATTGAGCGTTTTTGATTCAGACTTCATTTAATCTTCAAACACCATAGGATCATTCCATCGACCACTTTCTGGAGGATTATCTTTGGAAACAAAAACCTGAACAATGACGTAATTTGAACTGGACAGTCCGAATGATGTGGGTCGTGGGCGATCCATATGGCATTAAAGAAGGATTTTACAATGTTTATCCCTATTTGGATGGCGTGGGTCATGTGCGACCCATACTCTGCAAAGAAGCGGTAAAAGTTTATCCCTATTCGGATGGCTTGGGTCTTGTACTATATAATAATAATAATAAAGTGTATTTATATTGCGCCTATCCCTTACAAAAAACAAAAATATTTGGCTCTAAGCGCATTACAACATGTGAAGGACTTGGTACAATCAAGTCTGACAAGTACAACAGCACAATATACAGTCGGTCTCTTAGGTAAAAGCAGCTTCGACAGTTAAACACTTCTACTAAAAGATCCTCTAACAATTTACAAACATAGTTAAAGAACATCGAGTTAATAGGAATTAAAAAAAAAGGTTCTTATAATAAAACTATCTAGCGAACTACGAAGAAGAAGAAGAATAAAACTATCAATGTCAATGTATAACAAGTCATACCCATACTTTTTATGTTGAATCCTCCGGAGTCCAAAGCATCATCCAGTGAAGGTTAAGGTGGGTGTGGGTGTGTGGGGGGGGGGGCGTTAGAACTTTGCATGCTCATCGTAGTCCTAAAACAGCTCATAGACATCGCCACTGGTTGTTGGGAAGTAATGTCAACACAACTTTGCAATTGCATCAAAAGAAAGTGCACTCTCGTGTTAAAGTAATGTTATTGAAGAGGATTAAACACAACGAAACTGTCTCCAATTTCAACCAAAAGGCAATGCCATTTGACCCTTGTATTTTTAAAGAGTAGTCTGCAAGACACCATATTGAAGAAGTTTTCGGTCTACGTCAGGAAGCTTGCAGCACGAAGCGTTGGAACTGAATTGTTTGTATATAAAAAAATAAAAAAAGACTTTACGAATTTCTCGCGAAGTCAACTTCGGGCTCAATTGAGGGCTTACTAATATATATAAATACCAGGTCAGGTTCATATTTTAAATTATATGCATAGATTCCTTCAAGCAAAGTTGCAGACATCCTTGGAAAGAAAAGGAGGTCACCTTATTAACTTTTTTTAACGATTTTAATCTGGGAGCACGGTTATGGTTTTCTCCATAACATAACATGCAGATTACAATACTGATAAAAAGAAAGAAAGAGTGAGAGAAAAAGAGAGAGAGGGAGAGAGAGAGAGGGGGGGTAATGGTGGTGGTGGTATCATTTATAATGTATACACTCTTTGATAATAATACAAATAATAGATTATTCTTGAAGTTCCACCCAACAATAATCAAAAGTCACTAAAATACACAACACCCCTACACCCATAAGATTGGACAGGGTGACAGACAGATAGGAGGATAAGACAAGCAGACAGACATAAGACATACACACACACACTCTTGCCTAATGTCTTATAAAAACCAGAGACATACATTGAAGAGATGCGAAGCGAGGCCGCTCGCGTGAACTCTTGGGGTACCGCGCTCGGTCAGCGTGACCTCGCGCGATTGTCAGCCATCATCCCGTACTACGTTGTTGTTCGCTTGCTCTCTGACACCGATTTGAAGTGCTTTTCTGTCATATTTCTTTGGATATATCCAGCTTCAGACGAGAGATATCAGTGATAAGTAAACTTGATTCATATTTTGTAGATTCAACAGTGTGCACACGAACGCATTTGAGAGGATTGGGTTCCCGAAGTGTGTCAAAAACACGGTTCCCTCGGTTCTTGCGGCCATTGTTTTAAGTCCATGCCTTACATGGTGCGTGGAGGCAATGTTTGGGAGCTAATATTTTCTTTTGTGCGCAACTTTACTTTCCCTTAACTGGTAATTGCATTACTGGTGTGTACATTAATCTGTTTGTCTAATTTTTGACGCGCTGTAATTAAATTTGATGCTTTTAAGTCTCACTCAAGTGGTTCTCGCACTTACACTGGCGTGTGGATAAAAAGTTTTTAAGGAGAAATGAGCGAAATTGCTTACTTTAGGATTCATCTTCTAATCACCAAATGATGCAATAATCTTCTTCTTGTGATTTTCTGTTTCTCTTGAGTGCAAATAATTAACAGTTTGCATGTTTTATTATCTATGATTTTCTATGAAACAGTTATAATTCTTTAAAAACACAACAATTGCCAGCTTGGCGCCAGTGGGAGGATTACTTGCCCCTGCCGTAGGCGAAGATAACGCGAGCGGGAAGACAGCGCTTCGCATCTCTTCTACCTATGTCTCTGTAAAAACCTACAATTTTAAACTGTGGAAAAAGTGAAGCTGAAATGGACACTTCGCCTTGGTCAATAACCTAACATATATTCGCATCGGGTAACCACTCTGACAAAAATTCAAAATTTCTGTTCCTGATGAAATTCAATTTCTTTTCAATATATTATCTTTGTTTTAATATTTTCAAAAAACAACTCAAAAGCGGAACTTTCGTGACCCTGCTTGCGACTCTTTTTTAAACTTTGAATTGTACTGATTGTGAATGCCCCTGCTCACGGGGGATAACCGGTCAAAGGCCGAACAGAAGCCGAAGGCCGCTCATGACACGTGTGAAGGCAAGTTTTGTCTGTTTTCTAGGTATTGTTTGATTTATGTCGGGATTTAAGGTAAGCTACTGATTCAGCGATGACTAAATTTGTTTCTCGATGCATAAAAAGTCAGGGAGCGATTGATATTTGCCCGTAAATAGCCTTCAAAGCTGAAAATGTCCGCGATCGAGCACCGGAAATGGCTGTTCGATGGGTTTTGCAAGTAGAAATGTGCTTTATTTCACCAAATCAGCTCGTATTTGGTGTGGATACGGGATTCTAGAGGACGAAGGAGTCATAAGAGGTGCAAAGAAGTGCTATTTGGGAGTAGAATAAATCTTCCGAGACAGTAGACAAGAGAAGGTCATATTTGAGAGACGCGCGTAGGCCGATTGTCTTTCCGACAAGCGAATGATACAGCAGATTAATCTTTCGTTTTGACCAGAAACCTAGTCTCTAGTTTTTTGGCTCACGTAAGTGTAGCCTATGCGATGGTAAACTTTGTCTGTCTGTGCGTGCGTGCGTGCGTATGTATGTATGTATGTGTGTATGTCTGTGGTAGAAACTTTAACATTTTTGGCTAAACACCGAAATACTCATTTCACGTGGTTAATTTTCAAGCACCATCTTCAAATTATTGAAGCAATGATCAACATTGTGTCGGCATGTGTGTAGTTAAAGCGTGTATCCAAAGAAAACGGGTGGTGGGGGGTTTTGAAGGGGTACAAGCAGTTGACTGATTTGTGTCGTGTTTGGCATGTAGACGGCAGGTCAGGTGTCAAGATCAGGTCAGGGGTCGCGCGAAGGATTGTGGTCCAGTTCTCACCTCGCCGATTCGCCGGGGAAGACGATTTCATGTTGTTCGGTTTCTAAGCTCCAGAAAAGTAAATAAAGAAGATACCAAAGGGAGATTTCCTACAATTTGATCTGCACAGCGTGTTTCCAATGTCCACGCGAGGAAGAGCTGTCGAAAGCGCGGCAGTCAGTGTCGATCTTGCAGCCGTATCCCGGTAAGTTCAGAGACAGATCTAGTGTCTCCCACTCTGATAACGTGTCACCTACTGTTAATCCGTTTTGTTTTAATTTCTTTTTATTTCAGCAGACACGGATGTCAAACACAGTGCTAGGCAGTCACCTCTAGTGAAATGAGTTGATCTAAAGTGCCTGTAATGTTTGGATGTCTTTGCTCGTGGTTCGATTTATGTGAATTTCAAGACTTGCAGTAGAGTCTCAAGTTAAGTTTACTCTGCCCAAAAAAAAACTGTCCACCATTTACTTGAACATGCAGATATAAGGAAACGGAATGAATCTGTTCTCAAAGTCAAAATGATCACGATTTTTTCCTCAGATTCAAAACATGCACTGTCATGGTTTTGTCTGTACAATTTAGTAAGTCTTAAGTACTTTGCAACAACTTCCTTGAACGTGAAAGACAGTTTTTGAATGCTAGATCTGTATCGCGTTTCATTCCAGACTCGATCCTCTCTTTGATTGTAGATCTACTGTTTGCTGTTTACGCACTATCATATGATTCGCTATGTAACGTTTGGTAAGCTTACCTTGCCACAGCTTTCTTGTCTTTGTTGGCATTTCTGGCTGTGTTGACCGTCAGAATTATTTTAAGAACCAGGCTGCTGCAGTCGACATGTTTCGCATATTGTAGGGTTACCATGCTGCATAGGTAAAGTGGCTTGTATAACCTGACTATTCTGTTTCAAAACACTGTTTATATTTGTGTAGGTTGTAGTCATCATAACTAATCGCATTTTGCCATTTGTTTCAGAAAGGAGGTTAACCTACAACAAGATCGACGCTATGTCAGATATATGCCTCAGCCACATGAAGACTTCCGAATTTAGATCTACTCGGCATGGTGACAAGTCTTGATGAAAAGTATAGGACTGAGGACAGCAGGTACCTAACCTATTACCCTAGTCATTTTATCTGTTTGCCTTCTTTTGAAAATTATACATGGAGTTGATATGATGCGTTAGTTTTAACTGTGTGTGTGTGTGCGTGTGCGTGTGTGTGTGTGTGTGTGTGTTTGTATGTGTGTGTGTGTTACGGAGTGAGGGAGTTTGTGTTATGTTACTGTTTGTTGATTTCTTACGGGAGCCTTGAAGGCTTCGCCTCTTGTATGAATGAGTTTTTTAATTAAAACAATCACGAGAACTCTCTCGCTTAGCCTAATGGCTGTTCGATGGGTTTCGCAAGTAGAAATGTGCTTTATTTCACCAAATCAGCTCGTATTTGACATCGGTTTGGTATATATATATATTTTCTAATCCTACCGCGAACTGGATAGCAGACGCGGCACGACTGTTGCACCACACTTTGAAGTAATCCCACACTTTGAAGTAAATTACTTCAAAGTGTGGGGATGTGCCCCACACTTTGAAGTAAACCCATTTTTTACTTCAAAGTGTGGGGGGATCTTCCCACACTTTGAAGTAAACTCAGTTTTTACTTCAAAGTGTGGGGGATCTTCCCACACTTTGAAGTAACTTACTTCAAAGCGTGGGACTTTTGCATCGCCTGTTTGAGCCTGATGGTTTTTGTCAAAAAAAATGGCAAAGTCTTTTGGATGAGTGAACAGAAAAAGTGAGCGAGCCAAGAAACATAGTGATGTTTGTTATCAGGCTGTAAGCAATGTCCCATTGTTGAGTGTGACGAAAAGTCGTGGTGACGATTTTAAAACATGTTGGGTCACGCATGGTCCAATCTTACATGGTCCAATCTTACATGGTCCAACCTTACATGGTCCGACCTTACATGGTCCAATCTTACATGGTCCAATCTTACATGGTCCAACCTTACATGGTCCAATCTTACATGGTCCAATCTTGCATGGTCCAATCTTACATGGTCCAACCTTGCATGGTCCAACCTTGCATGGTCCAACCTTGCATGGTCCAACCTTACATGGTCCAATCTTACATGGTCCAATATAACATGGTCCAACCTTACATGGTCCAATCTTACATGGTCCAATATTACATGGTCCAACCTTACATGGTCCAACCTTACATGGTCCAATCTTACATGGTCCAACCTTACATGGTCCAATCTTACATGGTCCAATCTTACATGGTCCAATCTTACATGGTCCAACCTTACATGGTCCAATCTTACATGGTCCAACCTTACATGGTCCAACCTTACATGGTCCAATCTTACATGGTCCAACCTTACATGGTCCAATCTTACACGGTCCAATCTTACATGGTCCAATATTACATGGTCCAACCTTACATGGTCCAACCTTACATGGTCCAACCTTACATGGTCCAATCTTACATGGTCCAATCTTACATGGTCCAATAATATATATGGACCATGTAAGATTGGACCATGTAAGGTTGGACCATGTAAGGTTGGACCATGTAAGATTGGACCATGCGTGACCCAACATGTTTTAAAATCGTCACCACGAGTTTTCGTCACACTCAACAATGGGACATAGCTTAAACACGGGGGATAACCGGCTATACAGTGGTAAGCTGGTGTACGGTGAGTAACACTCGATTCGGCCTGCATTTTCCCGTTTTACCACAAAGTTGTTGATTTCTGTCTAGATTAAAGGTGACCTACTGCATCTGCGATGACTAACTTTGTTTCGAAATGCATAATATGTCGAAGAAGGATTTGCGTTTTCCCGTATTTAAATGTTAAAACGAGAAATCGTAGTGACGAAGCACCGGAAATGGCTGCTCGGTGGGTTTCAAATGTAGAAATACGCTTCTTTTTACAAAACCAGCTCGTATTCAGCTTCGGTACGGGAGTCTTAGTGACAAAGGAATCATACTTGATGCAAAGGAGTGCTATTGTCGGGTTGGAATCATTCGTTAGAGCGTGTAGGCGAGAGGCGGTCAAATATGCGAGATGATCGTACACCGGGTTGAAGACCGTCGCGAATGGGGCCTCAGACCCAAAATCCGGTTTGATGCATAATTTTCTGTTAAACTAGATATTCGAACACTCTCTCTCTCTCTCACTTCCTCTTTCTGTCTCTGCCTGTCTGTCTGTCTGTCTGTCTGTCTGTCTTTTTGTCTCTGTCTCTGTCTCTGTCTCTCTCTTTCAGCAGTCTCTCACTGTTTCGTCACTGAATAGTCGTCGGTTGCTAATCCCCCCCCCCCCCACTTTTACCTTCAATATAATGTTGAATTGGTGTGGCTGTCATCCGTTAGCCAGCCAGCATAGAACAATACACAGTACTTTGGGGGAAAGGAGGCACACGATTAGGAGGTAGTTGTCCTGGATCATGACTTTTTTCAGGCAACGAAGTCATTCGGCGCTTAGTGTTTTCCGGGTAATTTTGTACGAGTCCATCTCTCAACATAGAGGGAACTCACGTGATCCAATATTATCATGAGCTAGTACAAAATGCTGCGGAAAAAATGTAAGAAGGTTTTCTGCAATAAAAGGACAGCACCGTTTTACCGCAGCATTATTTATTTCAATTTTACTGCAGTAAAAGTTTTGCTGCGGAAAAAGATGCTTCGGCGGATGATAACATTATTCAGAAATGCTGCAGAAAACCCGTTTTTCTGCTGTATTTCTGTTTGTCCGCAGAATAGCTGAATGAAGTCATAATCCGAAAAGGATGGATATGTAGTCTCTGTTTCCGCGGCCTTTTATACTTGCTCATTATCACTTGAGTTGTTTCTCTGTTGAGAGATGGACTCGTCCTAAATTACCGAGAATTTTCGGAGCGCCGAATGAGTTCGTTGTCGGAAGTTCAAAGTTGCAAAATTACGCTGGTAACACACTTACCTGTCAGCAGCATTATCAAATTTGCATAGACGGACGCAGTAGTCCACTTCGTTTTCGATTTGCTTCAAAAATTATTCTCGCTTCTGATTGGGGCACTGTGGAGCAAGCTATTATATCCTGAGGGGGGGGGGGGGGCGGCGGCGGATACAAACCCTACTTAACAAGATCGTTAGTTTTTCTAGGTAAAAAAAAAACTGTCACAGGTTATTCGGAAGAAACAAGTATTCCCAATAAATCCGCGGAAAAACATGTAAACATTATGTTGCGGAAAAACTACTTTCAGATGGAAACTAGGCAAACCATTAGGATGTAATTTTCCTTAGCGTACATATTATCACTTTTTCAGTTTTCCTGCGAAAAAACCCACAGAAATGATGTAAAAAAAAAAAAACGGTTTATCTGCAGCATTTTTGAATTAATGTCATCATCCGCAGAAGCATAGTTTTTCCGCAGCAAAGGTTTTCTAAAGCAAATGTTTACATATTTTTCCGCGGCATTATTGGGAAACACTTATTCTTCTTTTTACCCAGAAAACACTGAGCGCCGAATGACTTCGTTGACTGAATAAAGTCATAATCCGCTAAGGACGACTACCTCCTAACCATATGCCTCCTTTCCCCCTCAAAGTATTGCTGACTGGCTAACAGATGACAGCCACTCCTATTCAACATTATACATGTATTGAAGGTTAGTCGGGAGGGGGGAGGAGGGAGTAAAGGGGGGGGGGGGGCATTTTAGCAACCGACGACTATTCAGTGACGTACAGAGAGAGACTGCTGAGAGAGAGAGAGAGAGAGAGAGAGACAGAGACAGAGAGAGAGACAGAGAGAGAGACAGAGAGAGAGACAGAGAAAGAGACAGAGACAGACAGAGACTGAGAATGTTCTAAAAGTCTAGTTTAACAGAAAATTATGCATCAAACCGGATTATGCGTCTGCGGCCCCATTCGCGACGGTCTTCAACCCGGTGTACGATCATCTCGCATATTTGACCGCCTCTCGCCTGCACGCTCTAACGAATGATTCCAACCCGACAATAGCACTCCTTTGCATCAAGTATGATTCCTTTGTCACTAAGACTCCCGTACCAGGGCCGGACCCAGGGGGGGGTTCGAGGGGTTCCGGAACCCCACCCCTGGAAAAAGCATGTACCTTGCTTTGACTTTTACTAGTTTTAGCACCAAAACAATGCTGCTCTTAACCCTCAAAACAAGGCCCAGAATGCACCAGATTGCACAGATTTTAACCGTTTTTCAAAAATTTTCCGGGGGAGCATGCCCCCGGACCCGCCTAGTTCGTGCGCCTGCTTTGCAGGCGCGCGCTTGTGGCTTCGCCACTTCGCTGATTTGCCCCCCCAAAAAAGGAGGAACCCCCCCCTTACAACTCATTTGGTCCGGCCCTGCGTACCGAAGCTGAATACGAGCTGGTTTTGTAAAAAGAAGCGCATTTCTACATTTGAAACCCACCGAGCAGCCATTTCCGGTGCTTCGTCACCACGATTTCTCGTTTTAACATTTAAATACGGGAAAACGGAAATCCTTCTTCAACATATTATGCATTTCGAAACAAAGTTAGTCATCGCAGATGCAGTAGGTCACCTTTAATCCAGACAGAAATCAACAACTATGTGGTAAAACGGGAAAATGCAGGCCGAATCGAGTGTTACTCACCGTACACCAGCTTACCACTGTATAGCCGGTTATCCCCCGTGTTAAAGCCTGATAACAAACATCACTATGTTTCTTGGCTCGCTCACTTTTTCTGTTCACTCATCCAAAAGACTTTGCCATTTTTTTGGACAAAATCATCAGGCTCAAACAGGCGATGCAAAAGTCCCACGCTTTGAAGTAAGTTACTTCAAAGTGTGGGAAGATCCCCCCACACTTTGAAGTAAAAACTGAGTTTACTTCAAAATGTGGGAAGATCCCCCCACACTTTGAAGTAAAAAATGGGTTTACTTCAAAGTGTGGGGCACATCCCCACACTTTGAAGTAATTTACTTCAAAGTGTGGGATTACTTCAAAGTGTGGTGCAACAGTCGTGCCGCGTCTGCTATCCATGCAGTTCGCGGTAGGATTAGAAAATATATATATATATATATATATATATATATATATATATACCAAACCGATGTCAAATACGAGCTGATTTGGTGAAATAAAGCACATTTCTACTTGCGAAACCCATCGAACAGCCATTAGGCTAAGCAAGAGAGTTCTCGTGATTGTTTTAATTAAAAAACTCATTCATAAAAACTAGAGACTAGGTTTCTGGTCAAAACGAATGATTAATCTGCTGTATCATTCGCTTGTCGGAAAGACAATCGGCCTACGCGCGTCTCTCAAATATGACCTTCTCTTGTCTACTGTCTCGGAAGATTTATTCTACTCCCAAATAGCACTTCTTTGCACCTCTTATGACTCCTTCGTCCTCTAGAATCCCGTATCCACACCAAATACGAGCTGATTTGGTGAAATAAAGCACATTTCTACTTGCAAAACCCATCGAACAGCCATTTCCGGTGCTCGATCGCGGACATTTTCAGCTTTGAAGGCTATTTACGGGCAAATATCAATCGCTCCCTGACTTTTTATGCATCAAGAAACAAATTTAGTCATCGCTGAATCAGTAGCTTACCTTAAATCCCGACATAAATCAAACAATACCTAGAAAACAGACAAAACTTGCCTTCACACGTGTCATGAGCGGCCTTCGGCTTCTGTTCGGCCTTTGACCGGTTATCCCACGTGCAGCTAAGGAGCCTTCTGTGTATTTAGATTCGTTTTGTTTTGCTTGTGTTTTTAGTCATGCTTCTAGCTTGACTCGCATGCGACTTTCCGTGGTGGTGGCTTCCCCTTTTTCTGATCTCCTTCTCACCTCTTTTCTTTCACTTTTCTTTCCGTATCTCACTTTTGCCCCTATTTGTGCACTTTTGCCACCTGTAGTTTCGCGTGCGGGTCTAGCTCGCTCTTTATCTTCTAGTTTTCTTTATTAAGTATGAGCGTCCTGGTACGACCTTTGTTTTTGTTTTACTGACGTTAAATATTGTAACGAACAAATTTATAAACGAGAGTGTGGCCGGCGTTTTTCTGATATTAATTTCATGTGCCTGTATGGCTCACGCTGGACACCATGCTAGCCTCTGGAGATTTTCTCCGGATAGCACGGGACGCATGCTTAATAGCAGTAAAACCGTAGTAACGCGCAGTAACTTTTAGTTCACCTCTGTGGTGGATAGCCTGTATTCGTTGTCACTTGCTGGGAAGCCGTTCAGGGAACAACATGTTTTTAGTATAGATAGGGTTTTTGCTCTGTTCCTGGGACCAGTTTTATCAAGTTAATTTGTAATGTTCTGTTTAGTTGCTCGCCTTGAGCCTGTTTAGATTATATTGATGCTGTCAAAGGCGAGTATCCATTTCTGACTCCATGTTGCTCTTATTTACCGAATTCGTGTAATTTTCGTTTCGAATCTTTGTTTGTTATGACTTCTTTCCGTTTCTTTGTCTTCTTTCCGTTTCTTTGTCTTACGTTTTTATCTATGCAAGGGAAGAGCTGAGACTGTTCTGGTTTATTATGATTTGACTTTAAGCCAGTTTTTGTTTGCTAACCTTCTGTAAGATTTTGGTTCATGTTTGCGAGTTGTATTTGTATTTCTCCGTCCTGTAATGTTGGTCAGCTTTCCTTTCACTGCGTGTCGTTTCTTGTTTAGTTAGCCTAGTGTGTCCTACGTTTATTCTATGTTAGGGTTTTCTAACATATTTTGTCTTGGTGTTCATGATAGCTTTGGTGATTTTTTCTTGATTTGCCGCCATCTTGTTTCGGCCGCCATTTTGACGTCCATCTTTGATGTTTATGTTTTTAGGACACCTTTGATGTTTAGTTTGATGTTTCGAATTCTAAGTTTAGTTTTTTTCTTTTTATCAGTTTCCACCGCTCCGCGCTTCTCGCTCCACGCTCCACGCTTCACACTCTACTGTTCTGCGCTCTCACTCAAGCTAGTCATATCTACTCCACATTTTAGCATCAATTCACATTCTAAACTTAGATCAGTTTTTCCGCCACGCTCCTATATAAGTTACTTAGCTCTCCATAGGTTTATGTTTAGCTTTTTATATATTGATATTACGAGCTGATTCCGGATTCCTATGACATTGACAAGTATGACCATATCCACAATAAAACTTTAATTAATTTTCCTATTCTAGTGTTCGTTTTGTTTTGTGAGCGCGTCGGTTCTTTGTAGCATCAAAATTACATCCTCCAGAATTTACATAAGTCATCTTAAAATCTTACAGCAACTCAAGGGCAAGCACACTGATCTTGTCTTGATGAAAAACGTAATCTTTTATTATTTAAGAATGTTTGTGTTACAAACTGTCAATTTATTATTTAGACTTTAAAAGTTAGTTCTAGCGCCAAAACGAGGCGCTTGGTTGTAGATCAGAAGTTACACGAAATTAAATTCTTTGAAAATTTCTCATCCTCGACGGAAAGCAGCCAGGATGTTCCCGTTCGGTGAGCGTTCACATGGAAGGGTGTTTCTACTGTGTGTAAAAGCCTGACAGTATAATTATGTGATGGTTTACGGGAGGCTTACTGTGCCTTTAACACATCTTGCCAAAACTTGTTTTTTAGAGTATTTTTCAATCTATCTATTATCCTATATTAAGTTTTAGTAATTATCTCAGAAGTTATCACAGATAAAGCCATATTTTGTTTTGTTATTTCTGGCCTTTTAACTCCTTAAAATTACCGAAAGAAATCATATGAAGAAAGTTCTTATCACTTTTACAGTGGTTAGACACCGGCCTTACACATATTTCATTAATTCTTATTAAAATGCTGTCAATCTTATTTTCTTTGGGGCACGTCAATTCGGCGAGTGAACAATTTCAATTATACTTCCTGTTCTCATTGATCATGGATAAACTCCATCCTTAGATATGTTCCGTAACTTTGGTAATATCCTCCCACAGAGCTTTCATCGTACGGACGGAGTCATTGCCACTAGAAAATAGAGCAAGTTGCTGTTGTGGCCAAGACAAAAGATGAAAAATTGCTCTTTGCTGTTTAATCGAGTTCACTTTGATCAAAATCTGTATTATGGATTCGACGGGCGCAATGGCCTTGTGGACTATACGCCAGCCTCCCAAGCGGAATGTCGTGGGTTCGAATCCCGGCCGCGCCTGGTGGGTTAAGGTGGAGAGTTTTCCAATATTCCAGGCAAACCTGCTGATGCCTTATCCCCCTTCGTGTGTACAAGACCAAGTGCACACGGAAATGATCTTGTAATCCATGTCAGAGTTCGGTGAGGTATAGAAATACGAAAATACCAAGCATGCGTCCCCCGAAAGCGGCGTAAAAACACGAGTGTACGTGGGAGTTTCAGTCTATGAACGCAGAAAAAGAAGAAAATGAAAGGTTTCATGGATGCAGAGATTATTTATTTGTGTATGAATCTTTGATGAACGTGGATTTACTGGGGGGGGGGGGGGGTTATTATGGGTACCATCTCAGATGCTCATAAATGTTCTTAGTGTGGTTAGAAGAGTTGCCAATGTATCGTATAAGTGTACACCAAACTTGTGACATTACGTTTTTCTGAGTTACTGTTCAAATATTTGCAGGCGAAAGACATCTTTGGCATGTATCTCCTGTTAGAAGAATGCCAGATCAGATTCATTACCTGGCTGACGAGGAGGCATGCAGCAGTCAACAACAACCATGCCCAAAAATGCTTTAATTTCCTCCATGGATGGAGTGAGAAAGAGTTCCTGGAGAGAAACCCGAATGCTGGCCAGTGAGATTTTATTCCATATTTCGTTTTGGCAAAGATTTTGAATTATATGTATTATACGTATTTATTACTTCCCCCATAAACATACGGGCACAGATGTTTTTACATTTAGTCAAGTCAAGTGGTAAGACGTCCGCCCCGTGACCGGGAGGTTGTGGGTTCGAACCCCGGCCGGGTCATACCTAAGACTTTAAAATTGGCAATCTAGTGGCTGCTCCGCCCGGCGTCTGGCATTATGGGGTTAGTGCTAGGACTGGTTGGTCCGGTGTCAGAATAATGTGACTGGGTGAGACATGAAGCCTGTGCTGCGACTTCTGTCTTGTGTGTGGCGCACGTTATATGTCAAAGCAGCACCGTCCTGATATGGCCCTTTGTGGTCGGCTGGGCGTTAAGGCCAAAAAAAATAATAGGTGTGGTTACGGTAACATATCCAAAATAAATAGGGTAGGAAGGTAGGCAATCACTTTTTTTTTAAACTTTTTTTTCTAATGTGTACAAATTAAACCTACTTGACAGGGAAATAAGTGTGCGACTCGGGCGCTTTCGCTTTCATTGCGTTTTCTGCACTCGTTTACTTGTTTTTTTGGGTATTTTTTGACAAATGTAATAAAAAGTTATAGGGTCGGCCCCAAAAAATAGGGTAGGTCGGGTTACCGTAACCACACCTATTTTTTTTTTAGGCCTAAGCAAACAAACAAACAAACAAACAAACAAACAAACATCGAGGGGGGAATCGAGACGAGGGTCGTGGTGTATGTGTGTGTGTGTGTGTGTGCGTGCGTGTAGAGCGATTCAGACCAAACTACTGGACCGATCTTTATGAAATTTGACATGAAAGTTCCTGTGTATGATATCCCCAGACATTTTTTTCTTTTTTTTTGATAAATGTCTTTGATGACGTCATATCCGGCTTTTCGTGAAAGTTGAGGCGGCACTGTCACGCCCTCATTTTTCAACCAAATTGGTTGAAATTTTGGTCAAGTATTGTTCGACGAAGCCCGGACTTCGGTATTGCATTTCAGCGTGGTGGCTTAAAAATTAATTAATGACTTTGGTCATTAAAAATCTGAAAATTGTAAAAAAAAATATTTCTTTTATAAAACGATCCAAATTTACGTTCATCTTATTCTTTATCATTTGCTGATTCCAAAAACATATAAATATGTTATATTTGGATTAAAAACAAGCTCTGAAAATTAAATATATAAAAATTATTATCAAAATTAAATTGTCGAAATCAATTTAAAAACACTTTCATCTTATTCCTTGTCGGTTCCTGATTCCAAAAACATATAGATATGATATGTTTGGATTAAAAACACGCTCCGAAAGTTAAAACGAAGAGAGGTACAGAAAAGCGTGCTATCGTTCTCAGCGCAACTACTACCCCGCTCTTCTTGTCAATTTCACTGCCTTTGCCGTGAGCGGTGGACTGACGATGTTACGAGTATACGGTCTTGCTGCGTTGCATTGCGTTTAGTTTCATTCTGTGAGTTCGACAGCTACTTGACTAAATGTTGTATTTTCGCCTTACGCGACTTGTTTTTTTTTCGATAAATACCTTTGATGACGTCATATCCGGCTTTTTGTAAAAGTTGTTGCGGCACTGTCACACCCTCATTTTTTAATCAAATTGATTTAAATTTTGGCCAAGCAATCTTCGACGAAGGCCGGACTTTGGTATTGCATTCAGCTTGGAGGCTTAAACATTAATTAAAGACTTTGGTCATTAAAAATCCAAAAATTGTAATTAAAATTATGTTTGTATAAAACGATCCAAAATTACCTTCATCTTATTCTTCATCATTTTCTGATTCCAAAAACATATAGATATGTTATATTTGGATTAAAAACAAGCTGTGAACATTAAAAATATAAAAATTATGATAAAAATTGAATTTCCGAAATCGATTTCAAAACAACTTCATCATATTCCTTGTCGGTTCCTGATTCCAAAAACATATAGATATGATATGTTTGGTTTGAAAACACGCTCAGAAAGTTAAAACGAAGAGAGGTACAGAAAAGCGTGCTAAGCAGCACAGCGCAACCACTACCGCGCTAAACAGGCTCGTCAATTTCACTGCCTTTTGCACGAGCGGCGGACTACGGTCATTGTGAAAAAGTGCAGTGCGTTCAGTTTCATTCTGTGAGTTCCACAGCTTGACTAAATAATGTAGTAATTTCGCCTTATGCAACTTGTTTTCTCATTTTTTTCGATAAATGTCTTTGTTGAAGTCATATCTGGCTTTTTGTGAAAGTTGAGGCCGCACTGCCACGCCCTCATTTTTCAATCAAATTGATTGACATTTTAGTCCAGCCATCTTCGACAAAGTCCAAACTATTGGATTGCATTTCAGCTTGGTAGCTTAACATTTAGTCAATAAGTTTGCTCATTAAAGTTGTCATTAAAATCGAATTTCCACTAAAAGATTTAGGAATGATTGCATTTTATTCCTCGTCTTCTCTTGAATTCAAAAATACATAGATATGTCAAGTTTACTCCAAAAATGTGCTCAGAAATACCGATATTAGGTAACCCTTTCGCTACCAATCAAAACTTGCGTATGTGCATTCCTGACTGCCAGGGAATATTGGAGTTCGGGGTGTAATAATTCACAAAAATTCTAGCTCCAAACTGGCAGAGGTAGGTAAGTAAAACCTATGTTATTTTTATAGGAAATTGAACCAAGAATCTGTTTTTAGTGTCTAATCATGGAAATAATAATTAGTTTGGCTTATAATGATGTTTAAATATGAACTTTTGAAAAATCAGTCCGGCGCATCTTCCGGTGCCTGTGGATCAAACACAGGTGGCTGTTTTCCTTGCTCCAAGAAAGGATTATAATCACTGTCATCTACCTGTTTCCAACGAATCGTCCGAAAGAAGATCTCCCCCTTCCCCTGTTAGTATCCATAATCATTTGCACCGCCTGTAGCGTCACAGGGCCGGACTACCGGGGGGGTTATGGGGGTTGCGCACCCCCCCCCCCCCCCCACGCCTAAACATGTACCTCACTTATTTAAAGCATTTTTTTATTATTGTTTATTTTATGCCGTTTCATGCAAGGAGCGACCATTTTCCTATCTCAGAATATGACCTACCCATCAGCTTCAGGGGGCTTCGCCCCCTGGACCTCCACTGGCAACCCCTCCCCCTCCTCTTAGCCTAGTCCGGCTTTGTTTTTCCCTACTAGGGCCCGGTCGACTGTCACCGTTAGCCATTTTGACGAGTCGAGACGTAAAACCGCGTCACCATTTATGTTTATTTATGAGAATGAGGTATCCTTCCAAGCCATTGGCTGCTATTTGTGTGTCAGCAGTGACGTAGCATTTCTGGAAAATCCCGGAACGGAGAAGACGGGTAAACCCGTCCTAAGGCGCTGCAGCTGCACAAGCGCACGACGGGTATACCCGTCATAAGGCAGTCAAGTATGGCATTCCGTTTGTCAAATAATTATTTGGATACTTTTTCATAATCTAAACAACGAAGTGACTGTGGTAAGATGAACAAAGTTAAAAAACAAAGGAATACTGTACTCACCAATACAAGAACGAGACAAGACGGTACGAATTTTCGCTTATGGAAGCTTCATCAGGAAAAACAAGAACACAAAAGACAACAAAAAGCAGACGCAACACG
Organism: Littorina saxatilis; assembly: GCF_037325665.1. Lineage (NCBI taxonomy): Eukaryota > Metazoa > Mollusca > Gastropoda > Littorinimorpha > Littorinidae > Littorina > Littorina saxatilis. Next base: position 87,743 of record NW_027126876.1, on the reverse strand, counting down.
GAACGAACAAGGTTTGAAAGAAAATGGAGGGGAAACACGCAACAAAGGGAAGGAACTCTAGGAACGGAAATGAATGAAAGGGGAGAGAAGTGGTTGGACGATGTCATAGGCACAGGCATACTAGACTAAAAGTGATACACATTCATAAAAGGGGGGGGGGGGTTGGGGACAGAGAGGAAAAAAAAAAAAAAAAGGGGGAGGGGGGGGAAACAAACGTGCGCACGCACACGCACACATACACACACACACACACACACACACACACACACACACACACACAACCAAACACATGAAATCACACATAAATTCACACACAAACACACACACACACACGTACCGTAAATCCACAGTATGTTTGGGGAATACAAGTACATCACATTTTCGCATTCAAACCGTCAGGTGTGGATGTGCCCAGGAATAATATAAAATCGGACTCTACTTGTTTTCTGTCTGTGGAGGTGCTGTACATTTGCCAGACACCTTTCACACGTGCATCCAGGGAGGTGTGGTTGCTGCTGTTGAAATGTTGGGCAACAGACCTACAGCGGCGATGCCGAATATCTGCCAGATGTTCGGTGAAGCGGGTAGAGAGGGTTCTTTCGGTCTCACCAATGTAGAGTACTTTGGGGCATTTGAGACAGGATATGGCATAGATGAGATTGCGGCTGGTGCAAGAGAACGTGCGTTTAATGTTGAAATCTTTTTGGGGACGGTCAGAGTGGTAGAATGGCAAATGTGGGGGCAGGTGTGGCAACGAGGGTACTGGCATGCGTGTGTGCCGGGTTGTAGGGGAACTGGCGAACGAAGAGAGGATCGAACCAGGGAGTCTCGAAGGATGCAGTCCCGTCGGGAGGCCAACAAGGGTGGCAGGCTGAACGTTTCACCAACAGAGGGGCTAGACTTAAGGATGAACCAATTGGTTTTCAAAATGTGGCGAACAGGTAGGTTGTGGGGATGGTGGGTCAGAACTGCCACAGGTCTGTCTGATCTGTCTGAGGTGGATGATGGCTGCAGAGCTACTTGTCTCGGTATGCAGCGAACTTTATGTAAGGCCACATTCAAGAGGCTGGATGGGTAGTCACGTTGAAGGAAGAAGTCAGACATTTCTGCTGCTTTTTCTTCAAAGTCATCTGTGTCAGAACAGATGCGGCGCAGTCTGAGAAACTGGGAAAATGGAATGCTCCGGATGGTGGAAGAAGGGTGAGAGGAATGGAAAGTAAGGTAGGTGTGAGCATCAGTGTCTTTGTAATGAACACTGGTGGAGAGAATGCTATCAGACAGGGAAATGTTCAAATCCAGAAAGGCGACTGCGGAAGGAGAGATATCAAAGGTGAATTTGATGGAGGGATGGTAGTTACTGACAAAGTGTATGTAATCAGTGAGGTCAGACAACGAGAGAGAGGTGGCACCGAGGCAATCATCGATGTAGCGTTTGCACAGTTCAGGCTGAGGTCCAGTGTAAGTGGAACGAATCTGGGATTCCAGGTGGCCCATGAATAGGCAAGCATAGGAAGGTCCCATTTTAGTGCCCATGGCGACACCACTTATCTGATGAAAGACTTGTCCATCAAACTCAAAAGTATTGAGCGTGAGGACAAGCTCCGCGAGACGGAGGAGGATCGGAGTGGGTGGGTCGCGAACAGAACGATTGTCCAGGAAGAACTGAAGTGCTTGAAGTCCGTCGGAATGAGGGATGGAGGTATACAGAGAACACACATCCATGGTGAACAGAAGGTTGGGATGAAAAGAAGGGTTGTTGTTGATTTCACCCAGAAGGTGAAGCGCATGAGTGGTGTCTTTGATGTATGAAGGCAGTGTCTGAACGATTGGTTGCAAGAGATGGTCGAGGTACTGAGACAGATGCTCAGTGGGGCAACTGCAAGCGGACACAATAGGTCTGCCTGGAGAGTCAGGTTTGTGTATCTTGGGCAAGAGATACAATTTGGGTTGTTGAACTTGAGACTTGTTCAAGTGTTTTGCAGTAGGAGGAAGCTTGTTTTGTGTGACAGCAGTTTTAATGGTCTGGGCAATGAGTTTTTTTGTCTAACAGAAGTGTTGGTTCCGTTAGGAATTGATAAGCAGTAGTGTTGTGGAGCTGCCGATTGGCTTCTTGGATGTACATGCCGCGGTCACAATGTAAAACAATTCTAAATAATTTTTTGTTTACGTAAACCATTCATTATTTACCTAAACAATTCATTGTTTACGTAAATAATTCATTGTTTACGTAAATAATGATTTATTTACGTAAACAATATATTATTTAGACTTATATTACATTGTTTATAAAGAATCAGCAATGTTGCTAAATAAATCATTATTTACGTAAACAATGAATTATTTACGTAAACAATGAATTGTTTAGGGAAAGCAGTTTTCATTATTTAGGGGAATCAAGAATTGACTTCTAAGCTTCATTTTTTTTCTTTGTGTATATACTATAATTCAATACAAGGTATCTCCAAACATTATTTATCAGAAAATGTTCGTAAATTTGTTTATTTTACAAGCTGAAATTGCCGTACGAAAAGAACTGAATGCGAAAACAAACAAAAGGTCAAGGTCATAAACGGGAGTGTTTAGTGTTTGCATTCTCTTCCTTGAAGTTGTTGAAAAAAAGTTTTCCGTCCTAAGTTTTCTGTTCTGTCTCAACAAAAACTTTCTCTTTCCATTTCTCTTACTGCATGATTACACTTTTTTTTTATCTGTAGGTTACACAACACAACACAACTTGGTATGAGCTCTGACGCGATGACGTCACACAGTCGTGTGCAGAGTTGTCCGGCCTTGCCTCTGGCATTCCGGCGGAACTCGCGAGAAGGCAACACGCAAAATTAGTCAGGTCGTCATTTCCCGATTTTGACCTTAACCCCTCAAAAAATACCTCGGAGAATGTTTTGACTGTTTTGAACTCTGTGATGTCTGTAGATTACAGATCCGACGGATGACACTCTGTCATCCTTGGGCATTTTGATGTATTCAAGATGGCGGACAAGTTCCTCAATTAACAGAACAGCAGAAGACTGGAATTGTTAGTCCGATCACTTTAACAGAATTGTCGACATCCTTTAAAAATATGAAAAACGGTTCCTCCCCTGGATGTGATGGTATTACAACCTCCTTTATGAAGTTCTTCTGGTGTAAAATAAAACACATGATATTGAATTCCTTTCATGCATCTTTTTTAAAGGGAGAATTAACCGTCACACAAAAACGGGCAATAATGATATTAATTCATAAGGGTAAACAATTACCAAGGGACGACCTTAATAATTGGCGACCGATTTCACTATTAAACACTGATTATAAAATATTGGCGAAGACTCTTTCAGTTCGCCTATCTAAAGTTATTTTAGATATTATTGGTGAAGATCAGTATGGTTTTTTGAAGGGTCGAACCATTAGTTCAGCGATCCGGCAAATAGACGATTTAGTATCGTATGTAAACGAATATAATAAACCTGGGTTCCTTGTAGCACTGGACTATAAAGCTGCATTTGACACGATTTCCAAAGAGTATATTGTGTATGCATTTAAACGATTTAATTTTGGTGCCGTCTTTGTAAGATGGGTAGAGATTCTATTGTATAAATCGGAAAGTTGCATCAATTTTATGGGCTGGGTTATCGGAATGTATTGAATTGAACGCAGGTATCAGACAGGGCTGTTCTTTTTCACCGATGGCCTTCATCCTTGCATTAGAATTGTTGGCCTTGAAAATTCGAAATGATGGTTCAATTAAGGGTCTGCCTCTGCCAAAAGAAACTAATGATAATTATGATATGTTCTTTAAGATATTATTATATGCTGATGATGTGACCCTATTTCTGAACGATATGGATGAGTTAAAAAAACGCATTAACCCTTGTTACCTATTTTTCCAAATTCTCTGGTTTGGCAATGAATAGACAAAAAACTGAAATCATGGCCTTGGGCAGTAATAAATATGGTAATGAAAATGAGTGCGGGTTAAGGTGGACTACAAAAGTGAAGATTTTGGGAATTTATTTCAGTAGCTCCTCATCGGTCTCTGAGATTGAAGAAAACTGGACAAGCCGTATTGAAAATATACGACGCAACATTGTAAAATGGTTTAAACGAAATTGTAGTATCATGGGGAAAATATGCATTGTGAAATCTCTTTTGTTATCGCAGATTATTTATCCGTTGCAAGCACTGGTAATACCCGAAAAGGTATTGACTGAGATAAATACTATGTTTTACAGATTTATTTGGAAAAAACGATTTTCAAACACTAAGGCATTTGAGAAAGTTAAAAGAAAAGTGATGTGTCAAGAGTTTCCTGATGGGGGTTTAAAAATGATTGATGTCATTGATATGCAGTCCTCTTGTTTGTTGTCCTGGGCGGCAAATTTATTGAACGAAAAGCAGGAAAGTTGGAAACAAATACCGATACATATGTTTTCGAAGCTTGGTGAAAGGTTGTGTTGCTTCCAATCTAACACCACGGTAAAAAAATTTAAAGGATTGGGATTAATTAAAAATGTATTTTGGAAACAAGTTTTAATTTGTTGGTTGAAAAATAAGGACATGATTCAGAGAGCAGTAGGTGGAGACATGTTATTAAGAGATACGTGTTTATGGAACAGCAAGGATATAATCTATTGCGGCCAAACCCTGTTTTTTAGCGACTGGATTAAAGCAGGCGTTTGTCGAGTAAAGGATGTATATGTTGGTAATGAGATTGTGCCCTTTAATATTATGCAGCAGAAGGTTGGATGTAAGCCCACAAGATTCTTTGAATATAGGGTGATTTGTACAGCAGTTAAAGCAGCAACACTACGCTCTGCAAATGGAAATGTATGTGGATTCAACGATTTAAAGAACCTGAGTAAGCCTTGTCAATTTCGCAAATTAATTATAAAGGAAAAATATGTGGAGCCGGTTGTAGTTAAATTTTGGGAACATAAATTTGATTTCAGGCCGGGAAAAGAGCAATGGTTAATGGTAAACAAAGTAACCACTGAAACAAGATTGCAAATGTTGCATTGGAAAATATTGCACAATATTTACCCCACAAATATTTTATTGTATAAAATAGGCATTTCCGTGAGTAATTGCTGTACTTACTGTGAGAACGAAATTGATTATATTGAAAAAATTTTTTACTTTTGCCCGAAAATTATGTCCATTTGGAAATGCGTTGAGGATAAAGTGAATTGTAAATATAATATGATTATTAAAATTACCGTAAAGGAAGTTTTTTTGGGCGTATTTGAAAATTCACAAAGTTCCAAAGCACTAATAAGTTATGTGAATTATTTGATGTGATAGCCAAAATGTGTGTTGGTATTTATAGATATGGCTCCCCTCTGGATATTGTATGCATTTTTGAGAGGGAATTGTTATATAGAAAAGTTGCTTAAAATACATTTAGATATAGTAATGTTAATGTTATAGTAAAAACATTACTTTAAAAAAAAAAAAAAATCAATGAAGAAGGATGCTCCCCGCCAACAACAACACAAAAAAAAAAAAAAAAAAAAAAAGGCAAAAAAAAAAGGGTTGAAGCAGCCTGCATGCAACTGAGATTTAAAAAAATAAAAAAAAAAAAAAAAAAAAGATGGCGGACAAGATGGATTCCAGACTGCAAAATAGTCGAAACTGCATGCTATAAACTAGCAGAACTGTATTTATTTATGTTTTCCGGGAGATAAAACGGGAGTTAATATGCATAACAACAGTTACATGATTAGCAGACACTATAACCCGAATGGCTGGTCTGTTGAGGGACCGTTAAAACTGGTTAACGGAGCAGGATGATATAGTTAGTTTTAGCAATATATTTTTTCAGTTACAGCTAATGGTTTAAGCTTATATGTGTTGTGGGCTTTGATTACTGTTGCACTTTGCTTGACCTTCATCGCATTGCAAGGTCATATGAATGTCAAATGTTCATTCAAATGATAAAGGATTATACTATTTTTGAAGATAAAATGACGAAATGTCTTCTTAAAACTTGCCATGAATAAAAACGTTCACCAACACTGAAGGTCACACGTTTTCAAGGTCAAACAATTTCAAGGTCATATATTTTAATGTCTGCAAAACCATCACTTAGCACGTGCATCACTACAAAGATCACTGTCAAGAAGACGAAGCTGAGATTGTATGGCAATGTAACAAGAACAGGCGGACTCTCCAAGACCATCTTACAGGGTATGGTGCGCGGAAAGAGAAGATAGAGAAGACAAATGAACAGAGGGACAGATATCATTCTTTCTTTATTTGGTGTTTAACGTCGTTTTCAACCACGAAGGTTATATCGCGACGACACAGATATCATTACAGAGTGGATTGGGAAATGTTTTGCAACTTCCCAAAAATTGCTCACAGCCGCCAGAGGTGGAGACAGCTTATGAAGCGCTCGTCGTTGAAGTGACCCTACCATCCTGGTGGGTTCCAGAATCAATGAGTGACTTGGTCGGTGAGCAAGCAGATAACAACTTAATCCTGGAAAAGTGGCTGTAATACCCAGAATAACTTAAAGTTATCTTGTGCTGTTTTTAAAAAAAAGATCTAGTCAGGTGAGGAATGTATACATCAGACGAAAGGCCTTGTAAGGTGTCACAGCGCCAAGCGATTGACACCATATACACAGTGTTGTGTCAGTTAGTGACGCCCCGAGGAGGTGTATTAGGCGTCATGTCAAGAGGCTAAACCTGATGTACCATGTCTACAAAATACCTCTATCTCATAACGTAAAGGTCATGGCGACGAACCAGGGATACTGGTTAGTATGCACTTTACCTCGCCGATGACCACACAGGATGATGTGTAGTTTACCACTCCAGATGACCAGGCGGGATGACCACGCTGGTTTACCACACAAGATGACATGGTCATGCAGTGAGTTTCCAGTTTGAGGGCAGCCACCATCGATCCTTTTTTCAATTGCCGAAATGGTAGCGGATGACTATGCCTGATGACCAATAAATGACCACGCCCGATGATTACGCAGGATGTCATGTAGATTACCAGTACGGGTGACCGGTGAGAATTGCCAGTGCGGATGACCAGTGTGGATGACCTGTGCAGATGACCATGAAGGATGACCAGTGCAGATGACCAGTGCGGATTACCGGTGCGGATGTCCAGTGCAGATGATCATGAAACATGACCAGTACAGTGCGGATGACGAGTGCGGATGATTAGTGCAGATGACCAGTGCAGATTATCATGGACGATGACTAGTGCAGATGACCAGTACAGATGATCATGAAGGATGACCTGTGCGGATGACCAGTGCAGATGATCATGAAGGATGAATAGTGCGGATGACCGATGCGGATGATCACAAAAGGATGACCAGTGCGGATGACCGCAAATGATGACCAGTGTGGATGACCGATCCAGATGACCAGTGCTGGTGACCGGTGAAGGTGACTGTTGCACATACCCAGTGCGGATGACTACGATGGATGACCAGTGCGGATTTGTGCAATTTCCAAGGAGTAGACATCGACATAAGATGGCACACGCACATTGACCGACTGCGCAACCACAGCATGCTAATGCACATGGTAAATTTCTCCACAGCCACACTTCAAAATTAGCATGACTTCAGTTGGTGTAGGTTCTACCCATCCTACAACCACCCAGAGTCAACCGGATCAAGATTTGGAAGATCCCCGTAGAATTGCAATACAGCCCTTTTCAGATGGACGTTCAGCAATGGGCTGATGTGGGCGGTAGTTTTTGATTTATGTGGACTGGTGCTTGGAGGTTCTAGCTAGCCAGGTTTCATATCTCTCACGTGATATGTTTGAGATTTTGCACCTGTAGCACTCGCTTACAAACTGCGACATTTGCTGAAAGACTTCACCGATTTTCACGCATGGATCTTCTGCAGAGAAATTAAGCACTCCTACGAACACACTGGTTAATGAACAGCTGTCACCAGATGGCATACGCTTCCATCTAAAATAGCTCTATCGTCTGGTAAACAATCAAATCGGAGAAAACTAGTCTCTCACGATGTTCTTTGATCATCTCCCGCCATTTTGTGAGATCAATTTACAAGTTTTATCTTCGACAGTGAAACCTGTGCTTTGGAACACCATACGCACTAATCACAAGTCCACGAATAACACAGGTTTCACATCTTCTCAACCTGGATGTAATTCCATACACACTCATGTGCAAATTGTTTCCATTTAGCAGAATGAAACACGTCAAATGCCTTTGTTTTTTGTCTTGGAAGAGGAGCTCAAGTACGGACACGGACAACACTACAGGCCATACTGTACGTGTCGTCATATTACTCATTACGTTTTCCCGACGTCATGAAGTTATGACGCCATTCTAGCCCTTTTTTCTATGGAATGCCTTTTGTGTCTAAACCAAAAAAAATCAACATTTGCTAATTTTCCTATAATTAATTTTGTCTCAATTTGCCCAAGGATTTAAAGATGTCATCCTGCGGATTTGTAAACTTCAGGAGTTAAACTACCCAAAACCATTAAAACATTTTCCGAGGTATTTTTCAAGGGGTTATTGCCCTGCCGTAAGGACTAAATCTGCACTCTGAATCTTCCGCATTTATCGACATGGTCTCTAGTGGTAGTGTTAAACATTGCCATAACAGACAAGATAGAGATAGGGACAGAAGATTCTTTTCTGTTCCATTTGTTGTCAACGGAAAGGGCAAAGAGACAAGGGATTTGACTGCACGACGCGGGCGAGAATGGTTGGCACAGCTTCAGCTGAAGAATTTCAACTTTGAATCAACAGCTAGGAGATACGTGTGCTCTGATCATTTTGTCAATGGTAAGTACTCATGCTTTTGTTCACCTGCCTTGGTTAGTCTGTGTTTTATGCAAGCTGTGTTGTGATGGTAGTGTGCGGACAGTCGGTCAGTCCTGCACCGAGTGCAGTCTATGACTGAGTGAGTCAGTCTTACACTTACTCTCAGTTGAGTCAGTATAACAACTTATCATGGTTGCCCAAAACCATGACTTGTGAGAATGCCATAGGTGTGAAATACTTGGATTTGATAATCAGAATTTATTTGAACACTAAATGGTCATTGTTGATACAACTTTATAGTTCAGTTTTAAAGGGTAGATCTGTGTCTAGATTTACTCATTCATTTTGTTTGGGTGACTTATTTTTAAAATAACTCCCAATCCATAATTTACAATACATTTGCCTTTGATTTTTTCTGCAGGGCAACCATCTGTGGGAAGTAAACACCTACTTTGAAACTTGGGTATGGTGCAGGGACACAGCCTGACAGCCAACAAGGACAGTACCAGAGACTCAAGGAGAGGAAGAAGCTTGTGGGGAGTGAGTCAACTCCTTCTCACCCTAATTTAGCAGAGGATGCTGTTGATGGCGACGGTGAAGGTACTTCGGATACAGCAGAACTGGCTGCTCCTCTTCCCGAGAGAGGTGACTGTGGCGGTACTTACTGCCAGACTGAAACCTATGACAATTTTGCCTGATTTCCAAAGATGAAGAAAAGCAGCAACGGGATGAACTAAACAGGCTGGTGCTAGAAACTCGGGAATTTAAAGACGAACTTGCCAAGAAAAAAACTGACACTTGATTCTTTGAGGGACAATGACGATACTGTACGATATTTTACTGGGATTTCTAATTTCTTCACACTTGTTACATTATTTGATTTTCTTGCATGGCATTTGCCAACACACTCGCGCAGAGCACTGACACAGTTTCAAGCTCTCATTCATGCATATACGCGTCGCCTTAACACACCTCTGCAACACCTGGCATACATCTTTTCTGTGTCAAGAACAACTGCCAGCAAAGTTTTTCACGAGACTGTGCATATCATGTACCACAGACTGCAGCCACTTGTTTTCTGGACAGACAGGCGAAGTATAAAGACAAGTCTACCGCCACAGTTCCTTCCCTATCCATGGAACAGAGTAGTCATCTTGAACACACACGGCCAGTACCGTGTAACTGGCCTTGGCACGGAACGATCCAAGGGGGGCAATCTCAGTCATCTCAAAGAGGGAAATCCAAACGCAATCCGCTTTGTTCGATTTTATGGGCTTGGACGATAGAGAAAAATAAGAAAAGCAAAAGCTGGAGTCCAGTCTGGACGAAACTGCTATCAAGAACGCAGAATTGATTTTTTCTGAGTTTTTTTTTTAGCCGTAAGCGCCATGTTTATCGGAGCAGGAAACTCTTCCATAGTGAGGCCCCTTTGTTGGTTTCACTGCGGCCGCATTGTGAACAGCAGTTAAACATGGCGCTTACGGCTAAAAAAAAACTCAGAAGAAATTAATTCTGCGTTCTTGATAGCAGTTTCGTCCAGACTGGACTCCAGCTTTTGCTTTTCTTATTTATCTCTATCATCCAAGCCCGTAAAATCGAACAAAGCGGATTGCGTTTGGATTTCCCTCTTTGAGATGACTGAGATTGCCCCCCTTGGATCGTTCCGTGCCAAGGTCAGTTGCACAGTACATGTACTGGCCGTGTGTGTTCAAGATGCAGAGTAGTGTCCATTATTGACTGTTTTGAAATATATTCATTGAGAGACCCTCCAGTGTTGATGCTAGTGCACTCACCTGGTCAAACTACAAGCACAACAATACAATTAAATACCTAATATCAATTACACCTCAAGGCCATATTTCTTTTATTTCTAAAGGGTGGGGTGGGCTTTCAAGTGACAAGCACAGTGCTGCAAATAGTGGGTATCTAGACAATATTGTACAAAATGATGTGATTTTGGCCGACAGGGGATTTGACATTAATGAACTAGTGGCTATGAGAGGTGCACAAGTGAAAATCCCTGCCTTTACAAGAGGGAAGAGTCAGCTTACAGCTTATGAGATAGTCAACACGCAAACTAGCTAATCTGAGAATTTATGTTGAGCTAGTTGTTGAGCGAGTTATCGGTATTCTTTGTGGAAAGTACAAAATTCTGAACTCTGATATTCTGACTGATCTTTTGTTTGCAAGGGAAGAGGAAGAAGTGGTAACACTGGACAAAATAGTCACTGTATCATCTGGGCTTGTCAATGTTTGCACTGGTATCATGTGATTCTTGCTGTGACGCTGCATAAACACAGCCTAGTGAACTGAAGGCATTGTTTAGACTAGAGAATATGTTAATTAAACTGTGGTGTATTGTATCTGATTCTGATGTCTCGCATGAGCAGCAGCAATAGTCTTTCTGTTATGTTTTCACTGGACGGAATTTGAAGATGAAGGCATTGTTTAAAGAATGTGTTAATTAAACTGTGGTGTATTGTATCTGATTCAGGTGTCTCACATGAGCAGTAGCAACAGTTTTTCTGTTATCATGTTTTCACTGGATGGAATCTTGAATTTGAATATACATACGTGTGTATGATCTGACCTGCTGCTATTTCCTTCCAATTCAAGAGCAGATTTCACTCTTTCTATCACACACACACACACACACACACACACACACACACACACACACACACACACACACACACACACACACACACCACTTTAACATACACTTTGAAATCATTTTGCATAAATGTGACATGTATTGACACAACTGACAAAGGTTGAATTATGCTGATTAACCTCAAAATAGCTCTACACAGGAAACAAGATAAGGAGCATTGAAAAATTAAATGGCCTACACTTGAAATGCGAGCACACATTTAAACTACCAATAACATGCAACTGCAAGCAACACTGAACATACCACTACCAGTATTGCAGGTATGAAGCCAAAGTGAAGAGAACACTTTCACTAAATGTTCAAAATTGAAATAACATACTGTGGGTATGTGAGTCATTAACTATTCATTATGATCAATAGACCTGTGCGCTTTTTTGCAGAAATAAGTGTGTTCAATTTTGTTGTCATCAAAACAGAACTAGTTGATAATAGAAACTAACTTTCAGTTCCACTGCCAATTTAAACACTGTATCACTTGACTGTACTGATGCAGAACTACGCTGTACCACACACTCTTATTTGTTCCCTAAATCAAGCAGCCAATCCGTGTCACTGGAAACATTAAACAAGGAGAATGAACAATATACCTGGCTGAATAAGTTGATAATCAAACTGCTCATGATTCTTTGTTATTCACAGCAGTGGATGTAAAACAATCACAAAATAAGGTCCTGTATGCATCATAATTTATACTTGTAGCACTTGATTTTGTATTGTGGTCGGTGATCCTAAACAAAATGTATGTCTACATCTGTGCATGATTTTACTTTAAGAATAAAATGAAACAAGAATGGAACAATTAATGACTTCTCTGTGAGTGTGAACTGTGATTTAAAACATTACATGCTCTTTTCTCTCCCTCTCTTCTTCTTCTTCTGCGTTCGATGTATTCTCTCCCTCTCTATAACTTTATTACTGCCACTTTCTGTGTGTACAGTCATACATGATGTTTGTTTTCCCACACACATGAGCAAGCGAGTCTGGCATTGTCACTGTTTCTTGCTGCGTTTCACGGCTGGTGTTTGCAGCTGCTCCTGGTTCACATCCACTGCTTGTAGAGGCTCAGCTTCTCTGTCCAGCCAGTTTCCAACTAGCTCTGGAAGAACTGCGAGTCTGAACACTTTCAAAGCTTTCTCCACACACATTGCCCAAAAATCACAGTCAGGCAATACTCGGACAATAACTTTATCCACAGTAGTCCACACCATGAAATCGCAGTAGGAGGAACTGGTCATAACAATCTGGCACTGTACTTGACTAAAGTATGGGTGGTCTTTGCGCAGACAAAGCATCCCCTCACTGTTAGATTCCAAACAGAAATGGCGGTCTGCCACAGCACACCCAACAGCTGACTCCTTGAAGGTGAAGGGATGTGTGTGCAGGTTTCTCCAACTCCGGCCATGCCGGTTTCTCCAACTCCGGCCATGCAGGTACAGTGTGCTGCCAGTATGTTGCCATCAGAAGTGGCGATGATCCAAGGAGAAAGTGCTAGTTCATTAAGGCGTTGTGAATGAAGAATCTGAAACATAAATTGAAGGTCGCACAAATCAGCATTCAGCTAGGTCAATCGAATGAATATAACTCTAAGACGCACATAATGTGCTTTACAATAACCTTAACAATGAAAAGTAAACAACAGATTTTTAACTGAATATGAACATGAAGCTCATTATAAATATTATATTTTGCAAGCTATTTCAAAATATGAATATATTCAAGACTATCTACAGCTTTTGTCGTAGTCCAGAATACAAACTGAAGCGAAGAATATATCAAAGACAAAGCCTCAACACAATATCCTGAACTGCAACTTGTGATATCTGCAACACAAGACAGAGAACACTCACGTTCATTCATTATAAACTGAAAGCACATTCTTACCTTTGCAGAAATGACAGAGTTCTGACAGCCATCAGGGCTGTTGCACTTGACATCCCTCACCCAGCCAGAGACAAAAAGTCGGTAGGAATCCAAACTGTTGTAAGCTTTTCAGCTGCTCACATGTCAATACACATCTATGATGTAACTCAGCTCTGGCAGATCGTCCGGATTTGCTGACCAGCACCTGGTTGAGAATGTCATACGGATCATTCCCGTCAATCTCCAAAATCTTCTGGTGGTATCGCCGCCTCTCCTCTGGTAACAATCGCTCAGAATATTTTCGCTTCTCGCCCGATCGCTATGTTTTGCATGAGGCAAGGGAAGTCGGTCCAGATTCTTCTCGGAACGCGTTGGAGGCATTGTTTCCCGTTTTTCAACGGTTCACAGCTGTTTTTACTTTTCTCTTTGAAATGAAACGATGAAAGGAAGAGAAATGGAAAGACAGGCATGTTGTTGGGACATAAACAGAACAGAGAACATAAGGGGAAAAAAACTGTGTTTCAACAACTTCAAGCAAGAAAATGCAAACACTAAACACTCCCGGCAGGGAAACACCTTAATTGACCTTGACCTTTGACTGTGTTTGAGATCAGTTATTTTCGTACTCGGCTTGTAAAATAAACAAAATAATATCCAAACAACAGCTATTTTAAGATAAGAGTGTGTGGAGAGACCTTGTATTCAATTATAGTAATCACTGAAAGACATAAAACTTAGTTCAGAAGTGAATCCTAGAAACCCCTAAATAATGGAAAATGTGTTGGCTAAACAATTCATTGTTTACGTAAATAATTCATTGTTTACGTAAATAATGATTTATTTAGCAACATTGCTGATTCTTTATAAACAATGTAATATAAGTCTAAATAATATATTGTTTACGTAAATAAATCATTATTTACGTAAACAATGAATTATTTACGTAAACAATGAATTGTTTAGGTAAATAATGAATTGTTTACGTAAACAAAAAATTATTTAGAATTGTTTTACATTGTTTATAAACAATTACTTATTTAGCACATGAGCTTCTAAATAATGATTATTTAGCTAAAACTGGTGAAAAAAACATGAAAAAGTATCCAAATAATTATTTGACAAACGGAATGCCATAGTCAAGGGTCTGTCTGACAAAAACAATGTCTCAAATCGCCTCATGAGCTATACAGTTCAGCTTGGGGTAGTTAGTTTGTGACCACACACAAGGAATACCTTAACATAAGCGTTTGAGCACTAAGTTACTCATATTAAAAACGGCTGTATTTTGAGTAAGAATCCCAGACTGTAATACTCATTGTAACGCGGCGTTATCAAGTTATGGGCTACTCCCAATTTTCGTCCTACCTTTTGACCCAGAGCATTCCATGCGCTATTCGTGAAAATAAAGATTTGAAATTGAGCGGGAGCTACAGCGTTGGATTTGGAGGTTGAATAGATGACAACACACACGGAGAAGGCTTTAGAAATAGTGTTTGAGCGTTCTATTTCTCAAATCTGAATGCTGTGTTTATTGGTCATTTTGCAGACCATTGATATTCTCCAACGTGCATTTTGTTGTTTTTGTTATTCGAAGCGTTCTAGCCCTGTATGCATCGGCACGTAATTTGCATGCGTTTGCTAGGCTGTAGGTTTGACTTCCCCAATCCAACGGTCTAGATCTGCTTTGACGAATTTTTTGTTTGTTTGTTTGTTTGCTTAACGCCCAGCCGACCACGAAGGGCCATATCAGGGCGGTGCTGCTTTGACATATAACGTGCGCCACACACAAGACAGAAGTCGCAGCACAGGCTTCATGTCTCACCCAGTCACATTATTCTGACACCGGACCAACCAGTCCACTAACCCCATAATGCCAGACGCCAGGCGGAGCAGCCACTAGATTCCCAATTTTAAAGTCTTAGGTATGACCCGGCCGGGGTTCGAACCCACGACCTCCCGATCACGGGGCGGACGCCTTACCACTAGGCCAACCGTGCCGGTTCTTTGAAGAATGGGTATAGATGAAAACTAAATAAATAATGATGACGACCGGAAGTCCGGACTCCTGACAGGAGAGCAGTCGATGCAAACCGCTCGCTTGAGAAAATCATTGCAGTTGTTTCTAAATTACAGTACAGCTAATGTCCCTTGTACTTTTTAAGGTCCAATTCGCCAGAAAACTATCCAATATGGCGGCTTAGACAATATAATATTATATAGCTATTCTAATGAACACGTGGGGGAATTCGGGGGCTGTGATTGGATGGTCTCTTCCTATCATCAAAGCATAATGCTACGGAAGTCGGCCATTTTTCTCAATATCCAAAAGCATATTGAGAAAAATGGCCGACGCATGGTTCTTGTTTACACATCTGTACCACGGCGATGTTTCTATCGACAACAGCATACACTGACAACTTAAAAAGCTGTTTCAACAACTGTGTCGAATGCACTTGGAGTCAGTTTTTCTTCGAACATGATGCGCGTAAGAAGTTTGTCTGCTATCAAAACCTGAGATTAACGCATCGACGCAAAAAATGTCATTTTGTAAGTTTGGAACAATTCAAGGTCATCGCTGTTGTGTTTTCGGCGTAGCAATAGGGTCCGATATTTAGACTCGAACAAGTATAATGCGACTCGTCTTCGACTCGTCAGCATTATACTTGTCTCGTCTAAATATCGGACCCTATTGCTACGCTGAAAACGCAATAGCTGTTAATGTTTAAGTAAGTACAGAACTACGTTTGCACGCTTCGCGAAGACGAGCGAGACCCGTCTCGGTCTTCGGGTGTGGTTAGTCCAGACTATCTAAATAATTATACGATGACTGTTTTTTTGGTAATGATCTTTTAGTTTGATGCTGACAGATTGACTAAATGTTTTTCTATTGCTTCGTTTTTATATTTAGTCAAGTTTTGACTAAATATTTTAACATCGAGGGGGAATCGAAACGAGGGTCGTGGTGTATGTGCGTGCGTGTGTGCGTGCGTGCGTGTGTGTGTGTGTGTGTGTGTGTGTGTGTGTGTGTAGAGCGATTCAGACTAAACTACTGGACCGATCTTTATGAAATTTGACATGAGAGTTCCTGGGTATGAAATCCCCGAACGTTTTTTTCATTTTTTTGATAAATGTCTTTGATGACGTCATATCCGGCTTTTCGTGAAAGTTGAGGCGGCACTGTCACGCCCTCATTTTTCAAACAAATTGGTTCAAATTTTGGTCAAGTAATCTTCGACGAAGCCCGGGGTTCGGTATTGCATTTCAGCTTGGTGGCTTAAAAATTAATTAATGACTTTGGTCATTAAAAATCGGAAAATTGTAAAAAAAAATTAAAAATTTATAAAACGATCCAAATTTACGTTTATCTTATTCTCCATCATTTGCTGATTCCAAAAACATATAAATATGTTATATTTGGATTAAAAACAAGCTCTGAAAATGAAATATATAAAAATTATTATCAAAATTAAATTGTCCAAATCAATTTAAAAACACTTTCATCTTATTCCTTGTCGGTTCCTGATTCCAAAAACATATAGATATGATATGTTTGGATTAAAAACACGCTCAGAAAGTTAAAACAAAGAGAGGTACAGAAAAGCGTGCTATCCTTCTTAGCGCAACTACTAACCCGCTCTTCTTGTCAATTTCACTGCCTTTGCCATGAGCGGTGGCCTGACGATGCTACGAGTAAAATGGCATTGCGTTCAGTTTCATTCTGTGAGTTCGACAGCTACTTGACTAAATATTGTATTTTCGCCTTACGCGACTTGTTATATTTAGTCAAGTTTTGACTAAATATTTTAACGTAGAGGGGGGAATCGAGACGAGGGTCGTGGTGTATGTGTGTGTGTGTCTGTCTGTCTGTCTGTCTGTCTGTCTGTCTGTCTGTCTGTCTGTCTGTCTGTCTGTCTGTCTGTCTGTCTGTCTGTGTGTAGAGCGATTCAAACTACTGGACCGATCTTTATGAAATTTGACATGAGAGTTCCTGGGTATGAAATCCCCATACGTTTTTTTCATTTCTTCTATAAATGTCTTTGATGACGTCATATCCGGCTTTTCGTGAAAGTTGAGGCGGCACTGTCACGCTCTCATTTTTCAACCAAATTGGTTGAAATTTTGGTCAAGTAATCTTCGACGAAGGCCGGGGTTTGGTATTGCATTTCAGCTTGGTGGCTTTTTGGTCATTAAAAATCTGAAAATTGTAAAAAAACAATATTTTTTTTATAAAACGATCCAAATTTACGTACATCTTATTCTTTATCATTTTCTGATTCCAAAAATATATAAATATGTTATATTTGGATTAAAAACAAGCTCTGAAAATTAAAAATATAAAAATTATTATCAAAATTAAATTGTCCAAATCAATTTAAAAACACCATCTTATTCCTTGTCGGTTCCTGATTCCAAAAACATATAGATATGATATGTTTGGAT
>NW_027126876.1:32500-62500 GCF_037325665.1 Littorina saxatilis | reverse complement strand
TTCTCTATAAGTCGTTGTAGAATCTTAATCCACCAATAACTCCCTAACCGTGTGTTTGACTGGTCCCAATTTTTGTAAGGACTGTCTCAGGAATGTATAGAACCTGTTCACTAAGTTTGGTGACGATCGGTCCGTTCATTCTTGAGATCTATATGCGAACACAAACACACAAACACATCGAGCGAAACCTATACACACCCCTATACCGGGGGTGTAAAAATCTCACATTTTCTTGGTCCATTGAATATGTGCGTGTGTGAGTATAAAACAGGCAAGAACAGAATCGAACTCCGACCAAACACCACGTAATAACTAGGTTAATTTATGCACTCGCGTGAACAAGAAACTGTCGAGCTTCACAGATGTCGTCGTTGGGTAGTTTTGGGTTTGTTGACTACCATAGGAGGATATTTGAACTGTAAATGCACTCAGCTGCAACAAAAACGCAAAACGAAGGATGTGAGCTGAATCCTATTCACTCAACCAGTCTACCCGCGCAGGGAAAATCATTCAATTCTGTTAACGCTTCTTGTCAGTTTCCATGTTTTGGACTAAAATCAAGTACACAGTTATGTTGTTATTCTGCTGTGGTGGTAAAGGCAGATAGTGTGTGTTCTGTTCATGCTTTGGTATCGCTTAGGATATGTTCTTTCTTCGAATGGGACTAGCAGACGAACTTTTGCACCCGTGTTCCAACGTCAAACTGTATGCATATGAAGTTCAGTTTTCTGGGGCAAAATAGTGTATGAAACCGCTGTATGTTCTTTAAATTGATGAGATGTGTGCATTTGGTTGCGTGTGATCTGTTTATAAAATGAAATATTGTCGAAAACTAACCGTCGGATTGCAGTCTTTTGTCCAAGTGACTCAGTTCTTGTCGCTAGGCAGAGTACAAGAGTTACTTGCCTTGGGAGTTTGCTTGCACCCATAAGAGATCTAAAGCGAGTTTCTCTGCACTGAGCGTTAGATTTGGATTTAGAAAAAAACCAAACTCATGGATTTTATATGGAGATTAATATGTTCAAGCCTGTAGTTGCTAGTTTAAATGCAGTATGTTTGTATTGTTTGGTCTAGAGATGTATATTTCGTACATTAGAGCGTTCGGAACTTTTCAATCGCTAAAGTAGTTCCCTCAAAGTCTAGCTCATCAACCTGTGAGCTATCGAGGATTCAGGCCCGTTGTTGGGTAAGTGATTTTGGTTGTTGGGTAAGTTACCGAAAAATAACTAGCCCTACAAGTTTACAGAGAGAAAAAAGCAGAGGGGGGGATATAACGTGCAATATCTTCCATTGTAATTCTCTTAATCTGGTTTCTTTTGTCGTGTCTTTTGCTTTGAGCCCAAACGCACACACGTTAACACGCGCGTAAAACATGTAGAAATGTAATGTAATCCTGGTTCATGTGTACGATTTTTTCATATAAACATTGTTGTAGAAATGTATCGCACCTGCTTTCACATTTCCTTCTTTCTGTTGTCAGTTTTTTTGTGATCTATTTTTACACCCCCGGTATAGGGGTGTGTATAGGATTCGGTCGATGTGTTTGTTTGTGTGTTTGTGTGTTTGTGTTCGCATATAGATCTCAAGAATGAACGGACCGATCGTCACCAAACTTGGTGAACAGGTTCTATACATTCCTGAGACGGTCCTTACAAAAATTGGGACCAGTCAAACACACGGTTAGGGAGTTATTGGTGGATTAAGATTCTACAAGGACTTATAGAGGGACATATTAATGGTCAAAGGGAAATAACCTTCTCAGTTGGTGGCAGTGAGAATGGTAAGGACGGGGGTGTTTTTCCTACCTCGGAGGAATTTCTTGTTATTTTTATTTTTTAACAACACGCTTGTAGGGCAAAATGTACATGGATTTAGCATGATGAGCTCTCTTCTTTTTACATTTAGTCAAGTTATGACTAAATGTTTTAACATCGAGACGGGGAATCGAGACGAGGGTCGTGGTGTATGTGTGTATGTGTGTGTGTGTGTGTGTGTATAGATCGATTCCGAGGAAACTAATGGACCGATCTTCTTGAAACTTAACATTAGAGTTCCTGAGTATAATATCCCCAGACGTGTTTTTCCTTTTTTGAATAAATGTCTTTGATGACGTCATATCCGGCTTTTTCTAAAAATTGAGGCGGCACTGTCACACCCTCATTTTTTGATCAAATTGATTGAAATGTTGGACAAGCAATCATTGACGAAGGCCGGACTTTGGTATTGCATTTCACCTTGGAGGCTTAAAAATTAATTAATGAGTTGGCTCATTAAAGTTGTCATTAAAATCAAGCTTTTGCAAACAGATTTAAAATTGATTGCATCGTAATCTTCATCAAATTCTGAATCTAAACATATATAATACATGATCACAATTAACGAAAATAGATTAATTAGTACTACGATTAAAATGTCAGAAATCGATCCAAAAATGATTTAATCTTATTCTTTATCATTTCTTGATCATGATTCCAAAAACATATAGATATGATAGGTTGTATTCAAAACAAGCTCCGAAAGTTAACAAGAATACAGAAAAGCACGCTTTCCTGCTTAGCACAATACGCTACCGTGCTAATCTGACATGTCAATATCACTACGTTTTGCACGTGGGAGGTGAGCGATTTCCTTCACGCGGGGATTGACGAAGCGGCGGTACTCTCTTGGTGAAAAAATACAGTGAGTTCAGTTTCATTCCGTGAGTTCGACAGCTTGACTAAATGTAGTAATTTCGCCTTACGCGACTTGTTATCAGTTATGTAGAAGAATCTGATTTAGTTTTGATTTTGAAATCTACCAATCATTTTTGATTGATTAGTGTGACATCGTTATTAAAGATGTCACACATGCTTCGTCTTAGAGATAATTAAAAAAAAAATATTGCTTGTGTGTGTGTGGTGGGGTTGGATGCTTGCGTGTGTCACGATGTGTGCTCCTCTCTCTCTCTCTCTCTCTCTCTCTCTCTCTCTCTCTCTCTCTCTCTCTCTCTCTCTCTCTCTCTCTCTCTCTCTCTCTCTCTGTGGAATACTATATATGTACCTATTGACCATTGAATTTCCCTACTTTGAGCCATGTGACGTCAGAATCTGACCAAAATTTCATATTAAGGCGGCCAGCCGAGACAACAAAACAGTGCATGTTTGCGTCCGTTCAATTGGAAAAACTAAAAGGAATTCTAACCAGAATCGATCGATACATAAATGTTATTTATAGTTTTGACCAAAATATGACGTTTTACACAGATCTCGACAGTCATTTGTTCACCTCGACCGTGTCTCGGAGGAACAGTGACTGTCTCGATCTGTGCATGTGTACAATGTCATATTTTGGTCAAAAATACAAATAACGTATAATAATTGTACTTGCAAACGCAACACACATTGTAAACACTGTTCCGTGCTTACCAAGTGTGCTACATTTGCTATTAGAGTTATATGGTATTGTACAGTGTTCACAAATCGTTACGAAAAGTGTGGTCCGAAGCGTAACATTTCAATTTACAGTGTACGTATCTTCAACTGCCTTGTGTAGCATTTGGCTGCATTCTGTTCTTGCTTCAACTCTAAGCTAGAAATGTTCCAATGTGAACACACATTTTAAAAATTGTGATCAGTTGTGAACACTGTGTGAGATACTATATAATTCTACTGCAAAAACAGCACACATTTAAAAATCTAGTTAGTGTTCGCCGTATGTGCTACTTTTTTGCAAATAGAATCATATAGTAGCTTACTCAGTGTTCACAACGGGTGACAGTTTTTCACATTGAAACACTTCTAGTTTAGCAAGGGCGGATCCAAAGGGGATTTCCCCTGGAAGGTTCGGGGGCTTCGCGTCGTCGATCTGTCCCTAAAAAAAGTTGGAACCACACACACACACACACACACACACACACACACACACACACACACACACACACACACACACACACACACACACACACACACACACACACACACACACACACACACACACACACACACACACACACACACACACACACACACACACACACACACACACACACACACACACACACACACACACACACACACACACACACACACACACACACACACACCCTTAAAAATGATATGAGCTGCCCCTATTTAGAGTAAAGATGCCAAAAGAAATACCGTGTTATGTATGCTGACTTATTAGAAAAGTTTCCATTCGACAGCGGCTGTCCACACTAATGTGTATTCTTTTCTCTGATCCTCTATAATTATGTGCATTGTTTAAAACAATCACCAATACAAACAAACAAACAAAAAAACAATTCAACCCACACAAGGTTAAATCGGGCGTCTATACTAATATAACTTGCGAATGTAATTTTGCATTCGTGGAAAACTATAGCCCCACAATGGTAGAAAGCACAAAACACCAAACCTTTCTAGTCTCCCTTCCAAAGGGCAACTGTAAATGATAAATGCAAATTAAAAAATACAAGCAGCTTCAGCTTGACCTGTGGAGGCTCTTCATAAGACCACCAGCTTCATAACCAGAGCTGGACTCCGCACAGGCGAACGACAAGAAGAAGAAGAAGAAGAAGAAGAAGCAGCTTCAGCAATTTGCTTTCGTCCTTTTTGGAAGCTACAGCAATTCAAAGATAACTCATAATATCCGTCGATGTTTGTCAGTTGTGAATCTTGTTTGTCTCCTTTACATGCGACAGGTGGAAGTTGTTGTGAATGTTCCGTTTGGTCTATCATTTGACGTTTAATAAACTCCACCTTGACAGTGTTTTTGTTGTTGTTATTCTTGAAAGACAGGCAACAATGCAGAAGTTCATCCGACAGCACAAAGTTATCCCCTTCAAAAGATAACAAAGAAGGGATATCACGAGGGAACATACAGGAAAGTACCTTACAAGCGGTTCCACTGATGGGTTAATTATGAGCGTTCAATAGCCACAAAACATTAACAACCTCAGACAAGCTCGTTGAAAAGGGTTTGATACGCTAAGCTAGAAATGCAATGACGGGCGCAGTGGCGTGGTGGTAAGACGTCGGCCTCTTGATCGGAAGGTCGTGAGTTCGAATGCCAGCCGCGGCTGCCTGGTGGGTTAAGGGTGGAGATTTTTCCGATCTCCCAGGTCAACTTATGTGCAAACCCGCAAGTGCCTCGTGTGTACACGAAAGCACAAAACCAAGTGCGCACGGAAAAGATCCTGTAATCCATGTCAGAGTTCGGTGGGTTATAGAAACACACAAATACCCAGCATGCTTCCCCCGAAATCGGCGTTTGCTGCCTATCTGGCGGGGTAAAAACGCTCATACACGTAAAAACCCACTCCTGCAAAAACATAAGTGAACGTGGGAGTTTCTGCCCATGAACGAAGAAGAAATACAATACCAGACAATTTGTGCACGGGCGGAAATCATTACAACCGTAACATAAAGAATACAGGAATGCCCATATGTATGTGTTTGCCAGAGAGCAAGCCAGATATAAGACATACACGTATTATCGTATGAAAGGTAAGTGACTGGCTTTACGACCATTGATGATAAAATATTGAAAAGTGATGCGAAACAAACACGTTCAGCTCTTGAACTACAGTGCTGCCTCTGCTTTAAGCCTTCCTGACAGCTGCGAAAATGAGGTCCTACATGAGAGGTAGGCCGAGTCTTATAATGGAGGCCAATGTATTGACACTCTGGGCGGGGATGTAGCTCAGTCGGTAGCGCGCTGGATTTGTATCCAGTTGGCCGCTATCGGCGTGAGTTCGTCCCCACGTTCGGCGAGAGATTTATTTCTCAGAGTCAACTTTGTGTGCAGACTCTCCTCGGTGTCCGAACACCCCCCGTGTGTACACGCAAGCATAAGACCAAGTGCGCACGAAAAAGATGTAATCCATGTCAGAGTTCGGTGGGTTATCTTCTTCTTGTCGTTCGCTGTTAGATCGTCAGTCCGGACTGCAGGGCGAAACGTGCTGTCCTCTCCAAGTCCTCTCTGGGGCCGTATAGCTTCTTTTGTAGCGCTGTCTCCTCTGGCCAGGTGGTGTCCCTCAGAGCACTGTGGTATGGACAAGCCTGCAGGATGTGCTCTGCTGTCTGATTCTTGCCACACGGACATAGGGGGGAGGGAACTAGCTTCAGCTTTGTGGCCATATGATGGTTTAGTCTGTTATGTCCAGTGCGGAGTCTGAGTAGGACGACTTGTTCTTCACGTTGGAGCAGGTGGTAGTCATCTTTCTCCGCTCTGGGTTTCCTCTTGTTCTTGAGTATTGTCTTTTTTTCCTTGTACTGCAGCTGGTGGGTTATAGAAACACGAAAATACCCAGCATGCTTCCTCCGAAAACGGCGTATGGCTGCCTAAATGGCGGGGTAAAAAAACGGTCATACACGTAAAATTCCACTCGTGCAAAAAACACGAGTGTACGTGGGAGTTTCAGCCCACGAACGCAGAAGAATAAGAAGTATTGACACTCTGAAGAAAACATCTCAAGAAGATCATGTTTTAACGTAGAGGGAGTCTTATAACAAAGCGTCTTGAAGAGAGGTTCCACTGTATTTGTCATTCGCCGACAGAAGTACGTTTGACGCAACTAAACGACTGACAGCAGAGCCGATTACAAAAACCCATGACAGGTCACAAGAAATGACTTGCACAATGTTCGTCTTCTTCATCACTACGTTGTTTTTGCTTGCTTAATGCACGCCGTGTGTGCAGCGAGCTTGTGCTGTGGGGTCACTACACGAATATATTAAAAGTCCTTATCACCTTCCCAACATGTTCATCCATGCATAACCTTCACTCGTCTATCGCGTCCCGACTACACGCAGTGTCATGCGCCCGCCCGACCGCTTCAAATAGAGAACAAAACTAGATCAGTGCTGTCAGTCAGAATCTGTGTCTGATGATCGTGTTGAAAGGATATCTAAGTTGTTTGTTGTGGCAACCACGGCCAGCGAAAGGAGAAGACAGTTTACTACCAACACTCGTTTGCATGCCATGAATAATCGAGAACTGATTATCAATAGAATCAAGGAAAATGCATTTTGGAAGTGTGAATAGACTGGATCGAAAGCGCTCGTGAAAGAGTCAGTAGCAATAAACTACAGGCGCAAAAAGGAGTAATTTTAGTTACAATTACTTCACGTAGCAGCCGTGGTAATGTTGTCCTCGAGCTGAAAATCTCTCGTTTGATGTGATTCGAGTCTGCGCCTATGGTGGAACAAGCCGGAATAATGTTTAGAAGTGAATGAAAGGCAGTGTGTTGGTAGGTGTAGGTATAACGATATCCAAGCACAAACTAAACTGTCTCTGTGTTGTGGCGTCGCTTACACTTGTCAGGTCAAGACCGAGAGTACATTCCAATTCCATGTAAGTGTTCTGTTTTGTTTTCCATTTTAAGTGGTGACTAGTGTACTTGTCAGATCAGGATCACCAGTACATTCCATTTCCATGTAATTTTCTTATATTATTTCCTTCTAAATGGTGACAAATGTAGTTGTTGGATCAGGATCACCTGTACCTTCCATATATCCATGTAAGTGTCTTGTTTTCTCTCTGCTCAGTGGCGACTAGCATAATTATAGATTGTCAACACGGTATCACCAATTAATAACATTCCATTTTCATGTAAGTTTCCGGTTTTTTTCCCTTTTTGGTGATGACTATATTACAGTCGTCAGATCAGGATCGTGAGTACATTCCATTTCCATGCAAGCTTCTTATTTTATCCCTTGTTCGTGGTCACTAGTATACAATTTAGGATCGCGAGTACATTCCATATCCATGCAAGCTTCTTATTTTATCCCTTGTTCGTGGTCACTAGTATACAATTTAGGATCGCGAGTACATTCCATATCCATGTAGGTTTCCTAGTTTGTCCCGTCGTAGTGGTGACTAGTATACAATTTAGGATCGTGAGTACATTCCATTTCCATGCAAGCTTCTTATTTTATCCCTTGTTCGTGGTCACTAGTATACAATTTAGGATCGCGAGTACATTCCATATCCATGTAGGTTTCCTAGTTTGTCCCTTCGAAGTGGTGAGTAGTATACAATTGTCAGATCAGGATAACGTGTGCATTCCATATATGTATCCATGTACGTTTCTTGATTTTTTCTCTTTGTAGTGGTGACTAGTATAAAGTTGTCAGATCAGAATCACGAGTAAATTTCATTGCCATGTAAGTTTCTTGTTTTCTCCCTTCTCAGAAGAGACTAGTATAATTATCAGATCAGGATCACCAGTACGTTTCATTTCCATGTCATTTTCTTGTTTTCTCCCTTCTTATAAGAGACTATAGTATAATTGTCAGATCAGTATCACCAGTACATTCCATTTCCATGTAAATTTGTTTTCTTATTAATTTTTCTCCCTTCTTAATGGTAACTAGTGAAGTTGTTGGATCAGGATCACGAATACATTCCATCCATGTACGTTTCTTTTTTGTTTGTTTGTTTGTTTGTTTGTTTGTTTCTTCTCCTCGTAGAGATGACTAGTATTAAGGATCCCATTTCTAAGTAGGTTTCTATTGTTCTTCCTTCTAAGTGGTGACTGGTATACAGCAGCATGAATGAATGTCATATTCTTCTTCCTCCTTGTACATGTTATCGCAGTCTCATCTCGAATTTATTCCACGCCTATCATTCTGCTCCCGCTCTTGCCCGTGGTGTTGTTATATTATCCTTCGGTTTATATTTCTTTTCACGATGGATGTTTATACATCCTGCTTATACGCTTCATGTTTGCTGGGCACGTTTTCGTGTGAGATCCTTCTTGCTCGTCATGCGTGTACACATTGTTTTTCTATTTTGGTCTGTTGTGGTGAAGGTGACAACCTTAGCTAGAATTTACCGCAAACGACTTTCCGGGTTTGCTGACAGCACCCACATAAAGTTAAACGTGAATCCGTTTTTCGCCTAGCGTCAAGAGTATTAGTCTCAGATGCATAGGTGGACGTCAGTTAAATTCAACGTCGTCCAAAATATCATCCAATTAAAGATGACGACGAAAATGCAAACTTCGATCTTTCATGGGTCGCTGCACACGGGCCCTGCATGAGCAAGCAAAAAGAACGTAGTGATCACGAAGACGAACATTGTGCAAGTCATTTCATGTCACCTGTCATGGGTCTTTGTAATCGGCTCTGCTGTCAGTCGTTTAGTTGCGTCAAACGTACTTCCGTCGGCGAATGACAAATACAGTGGAACCTCTCTTCAAGACGCTCTGTTATAAGACTCCCTCTACCATGAAACCAACTAGCAAAAATTCATACAAATGTCAGCCACCTCCCACTTTTATTTACTTTGCCTTCAACACTTTATCTCTTTTTTTTTTCTCCTGAATTGAAATTATGTCTATAATATCCCTTTAGTTGCTAGGCTAACAGTAGGACTAAAGCAGCAAAGCCGCATGTAGCGAAATCATGAAAGGTTTGAACACATCTTTGCTTTATGCAAAAGCAGTGTATCAGGATAGGCACGCGAAACATACATTTGGACATACGGGGAGAAAGACAGGAGAAGAGCAGGAGAAAGAGAGAGACAAAGAGAGTTTCTGTATGTCTGTGTGTGTGTGTGTGTGTGTCTGTGTGTGTGTGTGTGTGTTGCTGTGTGTGTGCGTGTGTGTTGCTGTGTGTGTGTGTGTGTGTGTGTGTCTGTCTGTCTGTCTATCTGTCTATCTGTCTGTCTGTATGTCTGTCTGTTTGTGTCTGTACGTATCTGTGTGTTCTACATATGAGTATCTTATCATCGTTTCGTCAATTAACACGTGTATTCCCAACATCATCCTCCAACGACCTCGTCACACTGCTTCACACACGTTCTCGTCTACTCAGCGCTAATCACAACCTCCAGGAGACGGTATCCTTGGACCACCTCCGTGAACCGCTGTGGCACGTAAAAGACCTCAGTCATTCTGCCAAAAGTGCAGCTGGCCGGTAACAGCTAAACACGCGCGACACTTGGTGCTGCTAGCTTTCCAACGGGAGGAAGCGACCAGAATATTTCAGCAATGGGACAATAAAGCATAAAATTGGGGAAAAGTAAAAGAAACGAAGGGACGTACGTTAGAAATCTAAATATAGACATCAACATGCACCGTAAGTGATCTAAATATAGACATCAACATGCACCGTAAGTGATCTAAATATAGACATCAACATGCACTGTAAGTGATCTAAATATAGACATCAACATGCACCGTAAGTGAAAGTTATGGGGAACCAGTCTCCTGGCACGTGACAGAACAAAATATTTACATGAACCAACGACTTTCATCCTCGTTGATTGTTAAAGCCTGATATGACAAAGGCGAAGACCGGCACGGTTGGCCTTGTGGTAAGGCGTCCGCCCCGTCATCGGGAGGTCGTGGCTTTGAACCCCGGCCGGGTCATACCTTAGACTTTAAGATTGGCAATCTAGTGACTGCTCCGCCTGGCGTCTGGCATTATGGGGTTAGTGCTAGGACTGGTTGGTCCGGTGTCAGAATAATGTGACTGGGTTCATGAAGCCTGTGCTGCGACTTCTGTCTTGTGTGTGGCGCACGTTATATGTCAAAGCAGCACCGCCCTGATATGGCCCTTCGTGGTCGGCTGGGCGTTAAGCAAACAAACAAACAAACAAACAAAGGCGAAGTCTGGCTCGCAGTCAAGCTCGCCGCACGAAGCTTGGGCACTGACTTTTCTGTGAAATGTCTTCGCTATGACTTCGCAAAGTCAACTTCGTACTCAATTCAGGACAGCCTGTAGATCTAGACAATCGCGCTCTGCCTCACTTGGATATGATTCTGTCCAACTAACACCTCTTCACCGCTCCTGTAGTACTATCAACTGACAGTTGAACTGTGCCACCCAGCCTCTCCTAACTAATATCTCTCAGACCTCTTCCCACGGTCTGGTACCATCATTAAAATAAGAGTACATGATGCACTCTAGACTTTCCCGCCAGCACAGCTGCATCCTTATGCTAACTAGCCCCACTCTGTACCAAGCTCTGTTAGTGTATGCTGATTATCCTTTATGCTCTACTCTAGTGAATAAACCTATAGACAAGATATTCGTCTGATGTTCTACTGATGTGGCTGAGAGTTTGAACCTATGCAATAGCCTCCGAATACAAACACCAAACACCATACTATTACAGCCATCACCACCAAAGATACTCTTCCCAACGACCACGCCCAGCTAGCTTCGCCCGCCAGCCTTCAAGATGACTCTGCGCACCAGCTTCATGGCCTCGTCGCTCTTCAACAAGCTGAGCCTCATCTTCTCCCTGATCGCCATGCTGACAGCCTGGATCTCCTTCGTCATGCCGGCCTGGGGCTTCACTGGAGACCCGGACAACAGTGCCCGTGGCTATGGCTTGTGGAGACTTTGTGGACAGGGTGCCACATCTCCAGGTTGCAGTGACCTCACTGGCTGGAACCTGGGTACTGTACACACAAGTAGTCTATCTTTGTCAGTGTGTGTTTATGGGTGGGTGTGTGTCTGTCTGTCTGTCTGTCTTTGTTAGTGTGGGTTTATGGGTGGCTCTGTCTGTCTGTCTGTCTGTCTGTCTGTCTGTCTGTCTGTCTGACTCTCGGTATGTTTGTCAGTCTGTCGGTCTGTCTGGTTGTCTGTCCGGGTGTAATTCTGTCTGTCTGGCTTTCTGTCTATCTGTCTATTTGTCTGTCTCTGTCTGTCTCTCTCTGCCTCTCTCTTTCTCTCTCTCTTTCTCTCTCTCTGTCTCTCTCTCTATCTCTCTCTCTCTCTTTCTCTCTCTCTTTCTCTCTCTCTGTCTCTCTCTCTATCTCTCTCTCTCTCTTTGTTGAGGTTTGTTTAAAAACTCATCAAAATCTTAAAAAAAAAAAAATAAGGTTCGAAAATAAAGGGCGCCTAATAATAGATATTGCGACACACTAACCTATATACGTGCTAGCTCTGTTTTTACACACCACAAAATGTGTGGTGTGTAAAAGAGATAGCATATAATGTGCAAAAGAGAGAATACATAATGTGCAAATGTGTTGGGTGGAAAAGAGAGAGCATATTATGCTTATATGCAAAGAGAGAGCACATAATGTGCCAAATAATGGAGGCACATTATTAACCTATATGGTGCTAGCTCTGTTTTTACACCCCACAAAATCCAATAAAATGAGATCTTCAACTTGTTGGGTACATTCATTGACCTCATGATGAAAAATCTGACAAAAAAAGAGGTCTGCCGGCCAGGAGACGAATTCTTCCAATGGGTCTTAAACAGAGGTTCCACTGAAGTAGATTATTCAATTACGGTACTATTGAGTAGATTACTATGCCGTACATAAGTTTATATAACTGAATAATTGATTTATCGTTGATTATAAGCTGAAGGGTAACCTCACGCTTTGAGTTTTGAATAGATTATGATCACAAATTGTGTGTTTTTCAAAATAGTGTCCGTTCTGGTTTCATTGACCGAATGGTTTTTGCTAACCAGGCTGAAGTTTGTCAGAGAGCAAAAGTTAAAGAATAAAATTAAAAAATTTAAAACAAAACGGTTGAAGCTGGATAACTTAACATTAGCCTCTTTGGGGAAAATCATGCCCCTCTCAGTTTGAATAATCAAACTAAAGTTAAAGATATTCCCATAGTAGTACTGTTATTTCCGTTTTTATTTTATTTTGTTTGTTTGTTGTCTTTTCATCGTAAAGGAGCGAGAGATTAGAGATTTCAACCATTAGGGGAAAGTTAGCAGTCTATTTAGGTTCGGGATAGCTTTATCAGAGGGTTACCCATGTAACATCGGCTTCTGTAAAGATTGCTGGTCCTACCAAGAACAAGATCGATTGATTTTGCCGCAATAAAGTCACCCATGCCGTAGTGTCATCGATCATCCTCTATGGGCCTGGCAATGTAAAAAAAAAATCAATAACTTTGGTGCACCAGAAAACAGGCCTCCAGCCAATCAGAAAATGTTGTGTGTGTTTCAGCGTGGTACGGCACAGTGCAGGCGTTCGCCACGCTGGGTTTCCTGGGGGTCAACCTGGCCTTTCTGCTGATCGTGCTGCAGATCTTCGTGGACAAGTGCAAGGGAGCGAACGAGGTCGCATTCTGGAACTTCGTCCAGTGCATCGTCACCGGTGGGTATACACTCTGCCTATGGGAGGGGGAGGTTTGGGGGGGGTGCGGATTTTAGGGGGGGGGGGGGGTAGGGTCTGAAGAAGGAATCGCAGCAGCGAAGTGTTTGTTTTCATTTGCCTGAAGCGTACTGACTCAAATGTGAACGATACAAAACAAACTTAACAACACATAACATATAAATTATGTTCATTTCAGCGTGGTCCATCATATTGGAAATTTAATGATAGTTTGTTAAAGGATCATATCTTTGTTGATGAATTGAATTTGATGTTGGAAGAATTTGAGATACAAGATGAAATAATGTAGGATCACGTAAGATGGGACATGTGTAAGATTAAAATAAGAGAATTTTGTATTCAGTACAGTAAGAAAAAAAATAGATGTAAGTTTAATAGACATGTGGAATTGTTGGAAAATTTGAATAGGATTGATAAAGCCCTTGTTTTAGATCAAGATAATAACGAATTGTTGATGGAAAAAGATAAAGTAAAAGCAGAATTGGAAATTTATTCAATACAGGAAGCTAAGGGAGCCCAAACTAGGTCCCGAATTAAATTCATTGAAGAAGGAGAAAAAAATACAAAGTATTTTCTCAATATGGAAAAAACACGCTCAAACGCGAAAATTATGGATCGTCTTGCTAAAGCAGATGGTCAGGTGATAACAAATCAGGATGATATTTTGACTGAACAAGTACAGTTTTTTAGAAGGAGATACGAAAAAAATATTGAGTTTGATGAAAATTTGGTTGAACAGTTTCTGGATGGTGTTGAAGTTCCACAATTAACAGAACAGCAGAAGACTGGAATTGATAGTCCGATCACTTTAACAGAATTATCGACATCCTTACAAAATATGAAAAACGGTTCCTCCCCTGGATGTGATGGTATTACAACCTCCTTTATGAAGTTCTTCTGGTGTAAAATAAAATACATGGTATTGAATTCCTTTCATGCATCTTTTTTAAAGGGAGAATTAACCGTCACACAAAAACGGGCAATAATGATATTAATTCATAAGGGTAAACAGTTGCCAAGGGACGACCTTAATAATTGGCGACCAATTTCACTATCAAACACTGATTATAAAATATTGGCGAAGACTCTTTCAGTTCGCCTATCTTAAGTTATTTTAAATATTATTGGTGAACATCAGTATGGTTTTTTGAAGGGTCGAACAATTAGTTCAGCGATCCGGCAAATAGACGATTTAGTGTCGTATGTAAACGAATATAATAAACCTGGGTTCCTTGTAGCTCTGGGCTATAAAGCTGCATTTGACACGATTTCCAGAGAGTACATTGTGTATGCATTTAAACGATTTAATTTTGGTGCCGTCTTTGTAAGATGGGTAGAGATTTTATTGTATAAATCGGAAACTTGTATCAATTTTATGGGCTGGTTAGCGGAATGTATTGAATTGAACGCTGGTATCAGACAGGGCTGTTCGTTTTCACCGATGGCCTTCATTCTTGCATTAGAATTGTTGGCCTTGAAAATTCGAAATGATGGTTCAATTAAGGGTCTGCCTCTGCCGAAAGAGACGAATGATAATTATGATATGTTCTTTAAAATATTATTATATGCTGATGATGTGACCCTATTTTTGAACGATATGGAGGAGTTAAAAAACGCATTAACCCTTGTTACCTATTTTTCCAAATTCTCAGATTTGGCAATGAATAGACAAAAAACTGAAATCATGGCCTTAGGCAGTAATAAATATTGTAATGAAAATGAGTGTGGGTTAAGGTGGACTACAAAAAGTGAAGATTTTGGGAATTTATTTCAGTAGCTCCTCATCGGTCTCTGAGATTGAAGAAAACTGGACAAGCCGTATTGAAAATACACGACGCAACATTGTGAAATGGTTTAAACAAAAGTGTAGTATCATGGGGAAAATATGCATAGTGAAATCTCTGTTGTTATCGCAGATTATTTATCCGTTGCAAGCACTGGTAATACCCGAAAAGGTATTGACTGAGATAAATACTTTGTTTTACAGATTTATTTGGAAAAACGATTTTCAAACACTAAGGCATTTGAGAAAGTTAAAAGAAAAGTGATGTGTCAAGAGTTTCCTGATGGGGGTTTAAAAATGATTGATGTCATTGATATGCAGTCCTCTTGTTTGTTGTCCTGGGCGGCAAATTTATTGAACGAAATGCAGGAAAGATGGAAACAGATACCGATACATATGTTTTCAAAGCTTGGTGAAAGGTTGTGTTGCTTCCAATCTAACACCACGGTAAAACAATTTAAAGTATTTGGATTAATTAAAAATGTATTTTGGAAACAAGTTTTAATTTGTTGGTTGAAAAATAAGGACATGATTCAGAGAGCAGTAGGTGGAGAAATGTTATTAAGTGATACGTGTTTATGGAACAGCAGTGATATAATCTATTGCGGCCAAACGCTGTTTTTTAGCGACTGGATTAAAGCAGGCGTTTGTCGAGTAAAGGATGTATCTGTTGGTAATGAGTTTTTGCCCTATAATGTTATGCAGCAGAAGGTTGGATGTAAGCCCACAAGATTTTTTGAATATAGGGTGATTTGTACAGCAATTAAAGCAGCAACACTACGCTCTGCAAATGGAAATGTATGTGGATTCAACGATTTAAAGAATCTGAGTAAGCCTTGTCAATTTCGCAAATTAATTATAAAGGAAAAATATGTGGAGCCGGTTATAGTTAAATTTTGGGAAAATAAATTTGATTTCAGGCCGGGAAAAGAGCAGTGGTTAATGGTAAACAAAGTAACCACTGAAACAAGATTGCGAATGTTACAATGGAAAATATTGCACAATATTTACCCCACAAATATTTTATTGTATAAAATAGGCATTTCCTCGAGTAATTGTTGTACTTATTGTGAGAACGAAATTGATTATATTGAACATTTGTTTTACTTTTTCTCGAAAATTATGTCCATTTGGAAATGCGTTGAGGATAAAGTGAATTGTAAATATAATATGATTATTAAGATTACCGTAAAGAAAGTTTTTTGGGGCGTATTTGAAAATTCACAAAGTTCCAAGGCACCAATAAGTTATGTGAATTATTTGATTGTGATAGCCAAAAAGTGTGTTGGTATTTATAGATATGGTTCCCCTCTGGATATTGTATGCATTTTTGAGAGGGAATTGTTATATAGAAAAGTTGTTTAAAATACATTTAGATATAGGTATATTTAAAGTAGAAACATTAATATAAAAAGCAGGGAAAAAAAGAAACAAGTCGCGTAAGGCGAAATTACTACATTTAGTCAAGCTGTGGAACTCACAGAATGAAACTGAACGCACTGCATTTTTTCACAATGACCGTAGTCCGCCGCTTGTGCATAACGGAGTGAAACTGACGAGCCTGTTCAGCGCGGTAGTGGTTTCGCTGGGCTGCATCCAGCACGCTTTTCTGTACCTCTCTTCGTTTTAACTTTCTGAGCGTGTTTTTAATTCAAACATATCAAATCTATATGTTTTTGGAATCAGGAACCGACAAGGAATAAGATGAAATTGTTTTTAAATCGATTTAAGAAATTTTATTTTAATAATAATGTTCAGAGCTTGTTTTTAATCCAAATATAACATATTTATACGTTTTTGGAATCAGAAAATGATGGAGAATCAGATGAACGTAAATATGGATCATTTTATAAAATTATTATTATTACAATTTTCAGATTTTTAATGACTAAAGTCATCAAATAAATTTTAAGCCACCAAGCTGAAATGCAATACCGAAGTCCGGCCTTCGTCGAAGATTGCTTGACCAAAATTTCAATCAATTTGATTAAAAAATGAGGGTGTGACCAGGGGTGGGCACAATATCTTTGCTTGTAGCAAAAGTAATATTGTTTGTAGCAGAACTTGGCGCGAAGCGCCAAGTCGACGGCGCGAAGCGCCTAGTTTGCTAGGGGGGTCCGGGGGCATGCCCCCCCGGAAAATTTTTGAAAAAAAGGAAGCAAATGGTACAATCTGGTGCATTCTGAGGGTGATAATTGCCAGTTTCTGGCAGCAGATTTTGTCACTGATTTTTGTGGAAAATCGCCTGTTTGCCCCTTAACATACACTTAACATACCAGTCAATACACTTGGGCATACACCTGTTGGTACCCACTGTAAATTCAGTAGCAGAAGTAGTATTTCTGCAATAAATTTGATTGCAAAAGCCTTGTTGCAGTTGTAACGAGACACGGAAGAGGTGGCCCATCGTTTTGAGAATCTCCCAATTGCATCATTTCGTTGCCAATCCCTGTGAATCTTTTTCTATTAGCCCCCCCCCCCCCCCCCCGGCTCTTTCCGCTTTAAGTTTATTCAGTGCCTTTTGTTATCAACTTCCCTACCTGTCTCCCTATAACGGCAGGTGCAGATTTTACGTTGTTTTGGGATTCCCCTTCTGGCTTCACCCCCCCCCCACCCCCACCCTGCTCCTCCTCCAGTCCTTCCAACACGAGCGGCAACCGGAATTAACTCAGAACGAAAAACAGATTCTGCACAACAAAGAACAGATCTATCACAATGATTCAATGTCGGTCAGTCGACCTTCAACAACAAGTTGTCTGCCAGGCGCCTACATCAAATTGAAATGAAAGTGAAGAAGAAGAAGCAGTGAAGATGCTAGAAGAAAGCCACACCAAGCGTGATCACCGGGCAGATCTGCATTGGTACTTTGCATTTTAGATTGAAGTACAACGGCTAACAACACATTATGAAAGCCGTACCTTTTGAAAAATGAACGAATGTCCAGCGTTTTCCTTGCGCTTCGGGCGCTTTCTTCGTTTTCCCTCGCTTCCATCTTTGAAAAAGACGCGATACGACTTTTCCAGACTTCAGAACAGAAGAGTGCCAAAGAGTGCTCGATATGGTCAGGCTACACACCACCGATTGATCAGCCTTGGAATCAGCTAAAATAGATCTGGGGAAAAAAACACATAGCAAATTTAAAAAGAGCACTCTGTCGCAACTTGTCGCAATTTCGCCTATCGCAAAATCGGCTTCCCTTGTTGCAAAAAAATGCGACAATGCGACAGGTGCCCTCCCCTGTGTGACAGTGCCGCCTCAACTTTTACAAAAAGCCGGATATGACGTCATCAAAAGTATTTATCGAAAAAATGAAAAAAACATCCGGGGATATCATTCCCAGGAACTCTCATGTAAAATTTCATAAAGATCGGTCCAGTAGTTTGGTCTGAATCGCTCTACACACACACACGCACAGACAGACAGACAGACACACACACACACACACACACACACACACACACACACACACACACACACACACACACACACACACACACACACACACTCATACACCATGACCCTCGTCTCGATTCCCCCTCTATGTTAAAACATTTAGTCAAAACTTGACTAAATGTAAAAAGATCAATGAAGAAGGATGCTCCTCGCCAACAACAACAACAACAACAAAAAAAGGCAAAAAAGAAAGGGTTGAAGCAGCCTGCATGCAACTGAGATCAAAAAGAAACGAAAATCAAAACTTGACTAAATATAAAAAGAAGAAAAAAAAAGTCGCGTAAGGCGAAAATACAACATTTAGTCAAGTAGCTGTCGAACTCACAGAATGAAACTGAACGCAATGCAACGCAGCATGACCGTATACTCGTAGCATCGTCAGTCCACCGCGCACGGCAAAGGCAGTGAAATTGACAAGATGAGCGGAGTAGTACTTGCGCTGAGAAGGATAGCACGCTTTTCTGTACCTCTCTTCGTTTTAACTTTCTGAGCGTGTTTTTAATCCAAACATATCATATCTATATGTTTTTGGAATCAGGAACCGACAAGGAATAAGATGAAGGTGTTTTTAAATTGATTTGGACAATTTAATTTTGATAATAATTTTTATATTTTTAATTTTCAGAGCTTGTTTTTAATCCAAATATAACATATTTATATGTTTTGGGAATCAGAAAATGATGGAGAATAAGACGTACGTAAATTTGGATCGTTTTATAAAAAAAATGTGTGTTTTTTACAATTTTCAGATTTTTAATGACCAAAGTCATCGATTAATTTTTGAGCCACCAAGCTGAAATGCAATACCAAACCCCGGCCTTCGTCAAAGATTACTTGACCAAACTTTCAACCAATTTGGTTGAAAAATGAGAGCGTGACAGTGCCGCCTCAACTTTCACGAATAGCCGGATATGACGTCATCAAAGACATTTATTGAAAAAATGAAAAAAACGTATGGGGAGAAACCCAGGAACTCTCATGTCAAATTTCATAAAGATCGGTCCAGTAGTTTAGTCTGAATCGCTCTACACACACACACAGAGACAGACAGACACACACACACACACACACACACGCATACACCACGACCCTCGTCTCGATTCCCCCCTCTACGTTAAAATATTTAGTCAAAACTTGACTAAATATAAAAAGAGAACTTTTTTTCAAATAAATATTAAAAAATTAAAAAAATTGGCGTACTTTTTACTTTTTGGACAGTGTGACAGCGACTGGAATACTTTTACCTTAAGATAAACAACTCACATTATCCTTAGTTCCCTTGTGTTGTTTACAAGATTTCAAGCGTCATCAAAAAGATTAAACCAAGTTAGCATCAAATCTCACATTTTGAAGAGAAAAATAAACATTACTTACTTACTTACTTACTTACCTAATTAATCACTTAGTCACTTATTTATCTATTCATTCGTTCATTCGTTCGTTCGCTCGCTCGATCGTTCGTTCGCTCGTTCGTTCGTTTGTTCGTTTGCTCGCTCGTTCGTTCGCTCGCTCGATCGTTCGTTCACTCGTTCGTTCGTTCGTTCGTTCGTTCGTTTCTTCGTTTGTTCGTTTGATCGTTCGTTCATTCATTCATTCATTCATCCATTTATTTATGTCTTTTCATACAGCTGTCTGCTACCTGATAGCCATAATCGTCTTCGCGGCTGAGTTCGACAGCACCTACCGAGCCAATCCCCTCATAAAACAGGAGCTGGGCTACTCGTGGGGTCTGGCCATTGTGGCTCTCGTGGTCAACGGCATTGCCGTCACCATCTTGCAGTTCATGGAGGGCAGGAGCGCCCTCTAGACCGGAAAGGGATTATGTCCCCTTGTGTGGCCGCTAAAGCGTTGTTAGTTCATCCAAGAATCTTTTTTTTACATTTTTAAAATAGTTTTTTAATAGTTTTTTTAAAGGTTTGTATTGTGGTGGTTGGGAGGGGGGTAATTACTAACCCCCCCCCCCTTCCCCCACCAATGATTTGGATTGTGTGTTAGTTCGACCCGTGGAAAATCTATATTCACCCATGATCAGTTTTGTCAGGGTACTCCCTACGGATGATTCAAGTGCTACTTTTAGCCAATCAAGCGGTTGGACTCTGCGGAACAGCTGTCACACGATCCTACTGTGGGGAATGTTCAGTGCTTGACTTTTACAAATCATGTGCCATTTCTTTCGTATATGTACATGGAGCAAAGAAGAAACGTAATATCAATTTAGGGATCGGACAAGTGTTACTTTTGAGGATTTATTTCCTTTATTGTCAAAGTTCATGCTATACAACTTCAAATCTGAGACTTGTGAAGTATGTTTGATTGTTTCCAAGTCAAGGTCTTGTTTGCTGTGAACCATTATCCTATGTAAAAGCCTGCCCGGTGCTGCGATGGTGGACCAAATCGTTTACATGCGAAGGACTGTGCCTTTAAGCCTTTAAGACTGTTTACAGACAGCTGGAGAGATTGGCCCAGGATCGGAGTGCCTGGCGAGCTCTTGTTGGCGGCCTATCCCCCGGACTGGGTCAAAGGCATAAGTAAGTAAGTAACTGTTTACAGAGAAATCCCAACTCAGTGGTATTGAATAAGGAATAGTAACATTCTACCTTTTATTGTATTTGTCAGACTTGATTGTACCAAGTCCCTACACATGTTGTAATGCGCTTAGAGCCAAATATTTTTGTTTTTTGTAAGAGATTGGCGCAATATAAATACACTTTATTATTATTATTATTACCTCCCACACACAAAATTGTAAAAAAAATTAATGAGAGGAAACAAACTCACATGTGAATGAGCGTAAACGTTCGCAAGGAATTGTTACACTAAGAACCTTGGCAAAAGTTCAAATAGGCTTAAATGTTATCCTTCAAATTTGCCCCTACAAAGTAACTAGCCGGTTACCGTCTGCCTCACGTCCAGTTAGTCTTCGACATTTTTCTCACAAAAAAATACGGGCTTCCAAATCCAAATTATTACATGCAAGAAGAAATCATGGAGGAAGATAAAAGACAATTGTAATTACGATATTGCTCTTCTCATTTTAACACACGTGCTATTTCTGTCCATTATTTTAGACCACAAGAATGACGATAATTAATGTTGTTTTACGTCCTCACGCGGTAAAACCATCCCGAAACACAAGGTTGACGACAGTACCCTTCTCATTTCTACACAGGTGCTCTTGCTGTCGAATCCTTTCAGGCCCACACAATAAATTTCATTTTTGCTGATGTGTTTTTAAATGTCTCATTTTCTACTTTTGTTAATGTCCTGTGAATGTGAGTGTGAGCAATTGTTCTATTCATGTATTATCTACTGTATCTATTTTGCTGGAAAAGCAGACGACTGTGATATATCCAAACATGTAATGAATATTTTGAAGGAACATTGCTTTCTTTTTGGTCTCTGTGTTCCTCAATAGCAGTGTTCACATGCAGATTATGTACCTTTATGTATACTAATTTGCTTGCTGGACTTGCATCGGTTAAATTTTGTCGAAGAAGACTTTATCATAATGGTTGTTTGCTGTTCCATTTTGTAACTGAACATATAATAGGTAATTTTCATCTCTCTATTTGTTTGAGTATTGATTGATTGATTGATTGATTGATTGATTGATTGATTGATTGATTGATTGACTGATTGATTGATTGATTGATTGGTTTGTTTGCCGCTCTGTCTACCTTTACATCTTATATTACCCAATATTGACGGACTGTGTGAAGATATCTTCTGCTATGGTCTGTTGAGACAGTGATATCAAAATCGAGACTGGAGGTCGATTTTTTTGCATCCTTCTTCATTTGTCTTTTTTTCAATCACATCAAGTAATCACAAAATATTTCTCAACCGGCCTGGCTCTCATTTTATCCGATCAATTCATGAGATTATAATTATTCCAGAGAACAAACATTTTCCAACAACGTATCAGTCAATTATCGGCAGGTATTACCGGTTGCCAATATTAATTCCCAAACTTTGCCGATTTTTACCATCAAAACGACGAACGTTTCAGGGAAACATACCCCTTAAATACAGGCATTGTTTCGCACCTTACATTATTTTCTTCGACATAAATTTGTTGCACTGTGCAAATGATGTAAAAAAAAGAAAGAGAAGTTGGAACGGATACACATACATCCTCTCCCCCCCCCCCCCCCCCCCCCCCCCAGCTCATTCTCCGAACCGTGTGATAAAGTAATTGTGATTGTACTTAAATGCTTACCAGACTCAACTTAGTGATACTTGTATTGTTGTTGTTTGATACCAGCATTATATTTCTCTTAGTTTAGTTCTAGAAGAGTATTGTACGTCCAAAAAAAAATAGAAATAAAAATGAAATTGAAAAAAAAAGAAATGGAAAATTGTTTCTGTTTAATTGATTTTGTCGGCATGACTACCGGTACTATCCTACTCGTGAGAACAAAAATGTACACTTCCTTAGATCTTCTCAAAACGTTTGTGCGCTCCGGGCTTCCTTCCATTCCCACACATACCAAACATCAAGAGCCTGACGGCTTTTTTGTCTTCTCAATTGATGTTGTGTGAATGTTAGGAATGCGTTCGGGGGAAAAGGTCCGTCTTTGCATAGAACAGTTATACAGTGTTGATTGTTGGTGTGAGACCAAATGGAAAGTTGCTCTTATCCCATGTAACATTCTTGACAGATCTGTGGTGGTTTACACGTTCGTTTACATGGGAGAGACAGTAGACTGTAGTGTGTGTTGACGCTGTATAGTTCAAGTTGTTCAAGGGAAACAACTGATTCGTCGTTCTGAAAAAATGTGTTAAAATCAAGTGTGTTTGTGTGTGTGTGTGTGTGTGTGTGTGTGTGTGTGTGTGTGTGTGTGTGTGCGTGCGTGCGTGCATGCGTACGTGTGTGCGCGCGTTCGTCGTGAATGTGCGTCGGCGCGAGTGTATGTATCATGTGCGTACTTGCACCTGTCTGTCTGTCTTTTTTTCTGTTCGTCATTTTGCCGGTTTTTGGTTTTTTGAATACAAGGATTTGAAACGACGCATCGTGTCTTATGTTATATTCCTTGGAGAATCGATGGAAAAATGGTCAATAGTCGTAACATGATTATCTCTCTTACTTCCTGTGACACGTTAGAGAACATCTACTTGACTAAGTAAAGCCACCTCTATCACTCGGTCACGAAATGCGGTCACATGAGATGGCATGCTGTAAGTGTTACCTATATCAAACGTATCGCCATTGCATTAGGTACGTGAGACTGCATCATTCTTCAACATGGCCCTGGGAACAATGCCACACACAACGCCGTTACACCTAATCGTCATGTATTCACACCGTATACCGTGGTTGCACTAGACAAAGAGAGAGAGATATATATTGTGTACACCAAATCGGCACAGACAAGCAGATATGCCACACATAACGCCGTTACACCTAATCGTCATGTATTCACACCGTATACCGTGGTTGCACTAGGCAAAGAAAGAGAGATATATATATTGTGTACACCAAATCGGCACAGACAAGCATATTTGATTTTCCATACCAATTTGGAACATACCCAGAGGCGGACACAAATAGATTCTTGTTTATTTCTTTAAAATATCTTCGGCGGTGTGCAACCGATTGCTTCGGGGGTGTGCAACCAGAAAAACAGAGACTTCGGAGATGCGCAACCGACAAATCTTTGAATGTCTTCACAGATTCATGACATAAGACGCTCCTGCACCACTTTAAATCATACCATCTGACCCAGATGTCAAGAAATGACCATAGATCACATTACAACCGCGTGTAGCCTTTCTCATGTGCTTGCATTTCCTTAGTAACTGCGGAAAGTCAAAATTTGCACATAATGCGCTTGAAATGTGTAAATACTTGAAGACCAACGTTCACAAACACATTGAAGCAATGAAACAAATCGATGATATGATGCTATGACACCTTAGGCCAAAGTACAAACAGTAGTTTTGTGATGATATGTCATTAGTGAGGAATTACAGGTGATGTTGTGCAGAAACTTACGTCGCGTGTCTCCCTTCGGACAGACAAATACGGGTGCAACGCTTCGGACAGATTTGCCTAGTGCAACCACGGTATACGGTGTGGTATTGGTGAACGTGGTATCAGGAACATTGGAGAGAGAGAGAGAGTGTCTGTGTGTTTGTGTGTGTGTGTGTGTGGAGAGAGAGAGAGTGAGAGTGAGTGTGTGTGTTAGAGTGAGTGTGTGTGTGTGTGTGTGTCTGTCTGTCTGTCTTTCTGTCTGTTTGTATGTCTGTCTGTGTCAGTGTGTGTCTTTCTGTGTCTGTCTGTGTCAGTGATTCTGTGACTGTGTGTCTATCTGTGTGTCTGTATCAGTGCGTCTGGGTGTGTGTGTGTGTATGTCTGCCTGTCTGTCTGTCAGTGTCTCTGTCTCTGAGTGTGTGTGTGTGTGTGTGTATGTGTGTGTGTGTGTGTGTGTGTGTGTGTGTGCGTGTGTGTGTGTGTGTGGGTGTGTGTATGTGTGTGTGTGTATGTGTGTGTATGTGTGCGTGTATGTATGTGTGTGTGTGTATGTGTGCGTGTGTGTGTGCGTGTGTGTATGTGTGTGTGTGTGTGTGTGTCTATCCGTCCGTGTGTCAATCTGTCTATGTGTATGTGTGCGTGTGTGTATGTGTGTGTAGTGTGTCTATCCGTGTGTCCGTGTGTCTATCTGTCTAAGTGTATCAGTGTAGTTGACGGGGATTATGTGGCAGGGATGAAAGAGGGTTGAGAAGGACAATCACGGAATGTTCTCATATGAGTTGACCTGTTTAACATGTATATCTTTACATCGAGATCAGCAGGTCCCCGTGAGTACCAAGGTATCGGTGTAGCAGTTTCATGAGCAGGGCTGAAAGCATCGGTGTCGTAAGATTTATGTGTATAGTTAAGACTAGAAACAATACACATTTAAAGGCACACTCCTACCCGAGAGAAGAGTTCACCATCTGAAAGTCAAGGAAACTTGGTATCTTTATTTCAAACGGATAGCTGCTGATTGAGGCATGACTGAAAGCGCTGGTGGCTCCGTGCATCTGGACGTGACAAGTTCAGTAACTTTAACATGGAATTAGACCATCCCTCCTCTTGGACATCTACCAAAAATCAACACCATGACTGCTTGCTGTGTTGAGTAAAAGTGTTTTGATGAATTGATATGTTAAATCGTTCGTTCATCAAAAAAAATACCCACTGTGTACAGATCCAAAGTACACAGGCTGTTCATGTTTGTTTAAGCGGACGGAGGGAGTGATCTTATTCCGTGTATGGAGAAAAAAATTAAAAATTAAAAAAAAAAATTTAAACTTTAAAAAAAAAAGCCTGGTCAAAGCTGAGATGGTGAGCCGAACTGTGTACACTTGTAGTTATAGCCTTTAAAGTTCAGTCGAAATGTGTGATCTGCCAAACAAACTTAAAGGGTCTTCGTAATAGTACTACCAGTATGTCTACTTAAAGGGACTCGACTGGGTGGCCGAGTGGTAACGCACTTGCGCTCGGAAGCGAGAGGTTGCGTGTTCAGGCCTGGGTCAGGCCGCAATTTTCTCCCCCCTTTCCTAACCTAGGTGGTGGGTTCAAGTGCTAGTCTTTCGGATGAGACGAAAAACCGAGGTCCCTTCTTGTACACTACATTGGGGTGTGCACGTTAAAGATCCCACGATTGACAAAAGGGTCTTTCCTGGCAAAATTGTATAGGCATAGATAAAAATGTCCATCAAATACCCGTGTGACTTGGAATAAAGTCAAAAAATTCCATCTCACACGGCATTAAGTCTCAGGAAACATGAATACACGCATGCAGGAAGAAAAAAATATGGGTAGCGCCGTATGTATGGCAGCTCGCTTTCCCCGGGGAGAAAGCACCCCGAATTTTCATGAGTGTAACCTCACTGGACTGTAAATCTTATCCAATCCAATCCAATCCAATCCAATCATCACCATTAGTATACTTGTGTCACATAATTAAACGAAAGCAT
Source organism: Littorina saxatilis (assembly GCF_037325665.1). Taxonomy (NCBI): domain Eukaryota; kingdom Metazoa; phylum Mollusca; class Gastropoda; order Littorinimorpha; family Littorinidae; genus Littorina; species Littorina saxatilis. The sequence continues at coordinate 36,218 of NW_027126876.1, read as the reverse complement.
TTCATTGAATAGAGGAGTTCGCTAACAAATTCCTCCATTTCCAAAGTGTGCGGATGTGAATATAATGATGAGCCGAATCGTATTCACTGGAAGAAGTATGTCTTTGAACACGATACGTTATTTGTATTTTTGACCAAAATATGACATTTTACACAGATCGAGACAGTCAGTGTTCCTCCAAAACTGTCGAGATCTGTGTAAAATGTCATATTTTGGTCAAAAATACAAATAACATTTATGTATCGATCGATTCTGGTTGGAATTCTTTTTAGTTTTTACGATTGAACGGACACAAACATGCACTATTATGTAGTCTCGGCTGGCCGCCTAAATATGAAGGTTTTTTTAGGCCTCTGACGTCACATGGCTCAAAGAAGGGAAATCCAATGTTCAATGGATACATCATCAGTATTTATCAGTTCTGTTGAATGTACAGTGGAAGACACCTACTACTCCGTTCATTTTGAAACAAACACTCCAAAAAGAATATTCTTCCGCCCACAAATCCAACACTGTTTGCCTCACAATATACTTACTCCTTGCAACTTTTCCTACTTGTTCGAAATATTCAGCTGACATGATTTGTTGCCAAAACCCAATATATAAATCGTTGGTTTAAGTACAAGAACAGTGTCCGAAATTCAAGGAAGCTGTTGCGAGTATCCAAACTTTGCATATGAAGAGAACCGGAGCTGTGCGTTGAAACTGAGGTAAAACCATTGTTAAAAAAGATAATTTTGACTTTTAGAAACTATATGCATTCCGTAAAATTTATTTTAATCTTCAAGGGACATAACTACACGACGGACTGTAACTGAGACACATGTCGTTCAATTTTGGACACTGTTATTGAATGTTACTGATTTTTGAATTTTAAACCGACTCAATCTGTTTGAACTTCCAACATTCTTTTTTTCTGACGAAATCTTCCGTCAAAGACCCTTTACACTCCACACCCGCAGTACTTCACGCAACTGACCCCAGCCCCACAATGTGTTCCTCTGCACCCTGTGTCTGCATGTACGCTCGTTAGATGACACTGGCGATGTTAGCAGTCCCCCGTCATTGAATGAAAAACAAGAACAACAAAACATTTGGATGGTGAGACAGCGGGCATAGGATTGACATCTAAGCTGGGGGAGAAAAAAAAGTGCAGCTAGCTGAATCAGTGGTAAGTGTTCTTTGGAAGTGATTTGTTGTATTTTGACACTCATTGTTTGATTGTTTCTCTTTCCTTATGTTATTCTCTCTCTCTCTCTCTCTCTCTCTCTCTCTCTCTCTCTCTCTCTCTCTCTCTCTCTCTCTCTCTCTCTCTTTCTCTCTCTCTCTCTCTCTCTCTCTCTCTCTCTCTCTCTCTCTCTCTCTCTCTCTCTCTCTCTTTTCGTTCTTGTACATCGTATTCCCGTTTCTCTCTATCTCTCCGTCCATTTGCCTGTGTCCCACTGTATTCTTTCCCTGTGACATACATTTTGAACTCAAAGCCATGACGTTCCCTACACAAGGCTTTGATAACGAACGGATAAGGGGCGTAACTCCTTAGTCATATTACAGTTAAAAATTCAAAGCGGGTCGGCTTCACTCAATTTCTTGGCATCAGAGGCTTGACATAAATTAGGAAAACAAATGGTTGGACCCATCATGGACCAACTAAAACGCTGTAGGGCAGAATTAATATTTTGATGGTATTTTTCAACGTTCTCAGCGTCACTGCAGGAAGTGGCGTTCTCAGCGTGCAGAAAGTGAGAGTCAAGTCCCTTTGTATCAACAACGAAAATCTTTGCATCTTTGAATGAATCGAAACTTCCTGCAGTGACGCTGAGAACGTTGAAAAATACCATCAAAATATTAATTCTGCCCTACAGCGTTTTAGTTGGTCCATGATGGGTCCAACCATTTGTTTTCCTAATTTATGTCAAGCCTCTGATGCCAAGAAATTGAGTGAAGCCGACCCGCTTTGAATTTTCAACTGTAATATGACTAAGGAGTTACGCCTCTTATCCGTTCATTATCAAAGCCTTGTGTAAGGAACGTCATGGCTTTGAGTTCAAAATGTGTGACATATGGGAACATATGAATGTCCCTCCTGCATCAAATGGTACTAAATGTTCACTATTGCGTTACAAACCCGTCGCGTTGCGGTTGACGTAAACATGTCCGTTACGCGACCTCGTGTATAATAAATATAGATTATTTATGCTAATAAAACAAAAACATAGCAATATTATGCATGCTTAAGTACCTACGCGCGCGCGAAACAAACACGCACGCACGCGCGAAACAAACACGCACGCACGCACGCACGCACACACACACACACACACACACACACACACACGTACCTAAAGTGTGGATGGTTACCTAAGAGGCGGCACTGGGTGTAGTGCCTTTCTAGTGCACTTGCACTACAACAGCACTGGGTGCAGTACTCGCTCCGGCATCGAAGAATTTTGCACTAAAAAATGCACAAAATTTGACCTATTTCGTCGCCTATAGAGGACGGAAAGAATGTCATTTTGAACATTGTTATGACATTCTTTCCGTCAAAAAAGTCAATTTAACGGTGTTAAATGAAGCGACCATCCACACAATTAGGTTGTCATCCAGAGTTTAGGTTGCCATCCACGTGTGGATGGTTGCCTTATGGTGATTTAGGCAACCACACCTGTGGAAACGGGGGTACACACACACACACACACACACACACACACACGATTCTACCATGAGACGCGACAGACTCTATCAACACCTCACACTATGTTTTGTTTTCACTGTGGTGTCGCCTGAAGGCATCACCATCGTCGTCACTGATTTCGCTTACAGTGTACCTCCCTTATCACGTGCAAACGTCACGTACGCCGTTACGGGTCTGTCCAGGGTGGATACGAGCATCCTCCACTTTAACACATACCAAAAATCAAGTCTGTCGGCTTCCTGTGCAAAGTTGGATTTTTTTGTTTTTTTGTTTTTTGGCTGAATTGATTTTGCACATTGACTGTCAATTTTTAATTCATTCATCCAAAACGTTGTGTTCTACGTAGAAAGCAGCCAGGCTGTGTGTGTTGATTATATGTCGAGGTGGAGGTACACTACATTGGGGTGTGCACGTTAAAGATCCCACGATTGACAAAAGGGTCTTTCCTGGCAAAATTGTATGGGCATAGATAAAAATGTCCACCAAAATACCCGTGTGACTTGGAATAATAGGCCGTGAAAAGTAGGATATGCGCCAAAAATGGCTGCGATCTGCTGGCCGATGTGAATGCGTGATGTATTGTGTAAAAAAAATTCCATCTCACACGGCATAAATAAATCCCTGCGCCTTGAATATGTGCGCGATATAAATTGCATAATGTTTTTTTCAAATCCCTGCGGAATACGCGCGATATAAGCCTCATATTGATTGATTGAAGGATGCTTTCATCCCATGTCAAAATCTGGATGGAGCTATGGCGATTTATTAAATAGTTTACACAAGGGAAACTAAGCCTTTAACGTCAGTTTTAATCTGTATCATTTGGACACCAACACGGCAATTTGTTCACTGCTATACACTTGCTAAACAAACACATTTTTATTAACACAAACTCCACAAATTTATCTCATTGACAGTACCGTACACATGTTGCTGAAAGCTTTGAATCAAACTAGGGGTAAACATCAAACGACGCCGGGATATTTTCGGACGTAGATAGCTTGCTTCAACGTTTGTGTCCTCAAT
>NW_027126876.1:0-30000 GCF_037325665.1 Littorina saxatilis | reverse complement strand
TTGTTTCCAGTTCTTCGTAATGAGTAGCTAACACAAGCAGGAAAAAATGATCCCGATTTAAAGGCAGAGTAAGCCTCCCGTAAACCATCACAGATACGGTCAGGCTTTTACACACAGTACAAACACCCTTTCATTTAAACACTCACCAATTGAGAACATCCTAGGTGCCCTCCGTAAAGAATTCAAAGAATTTATTTTTGCGTGGTTTATCTTACCCCTGAGCCATCGTGAACCCGTGTGATCCAGTTTTCCCTTTTCACAATGCAGTCGTCATAGTTAGTCATTTGAATGCGACTCGACGTGAGCTTATCTACAATAGCACGTTTTTTTATGCACGAAACAACGGCTGTGGTTCACAAGAACTCTAGCGATGGCTTTTGACTGTTGAGAGGAACGGCGATTTGCACTGATAAACCGGCCGTCGTCTGCTACGACCCTTGCGTGACCCTGCTTCCGGGCTTTTCTTTTTTTAAACTTTCACAACTTCGAATTGTTCTGATCTTGTCTTGATGAAAAACGAATTCTTTTATGATTAAAGAATGTTTGTGTAAGAAGCTGTCAATTTATTATTTAGATTTTAAAAGTTAGGTCTAGCGCAAAAACGAGGCGCCGTTGTTGTTAACGGAACAAGTCTACGAAAATAAATTCTTGGAAAATGTCTCACGCTCGACAGAAAGCAGCCAGGATGTTCCCGTTCGGTGAGCGTTCAAATGGAAGTATGCTTCTACAGTGGTCGCCGGTTAATATGACCGCGGTTAATATGACCAGCCGCGTATTATGACCAATTTTACCCGGTCCGGAATTGTCCTTCTTTGTTATGTATTAGAAAAAGCCGCTTAATATGACCACAACGCCGCTTAATATGGCCACATTGTTTCGAGAAAATGGCAACAAGTTCACATCTTTTTCAGTTTGAAATCACTCGGGGGGAAAAATACATACGATTTTTTGAAAAAGGCAAAAAGGCGTGCGATATTTTCTTTCTTTTTCGTGAATGAAACTAAAGTGATCAGTGATCAGTGCTCAGTGATCTCCAATGTCGCGATCATTATTCTCTCTCTTTTTTTCCCCGAGACTGAGCGTCATAAAAAAGGCAAAAAAGCGTGCGATCTTTTCATTATTTCCCGTGAATAAATCTAAAGTGATTACGAACATTATTCTCTCTCTTTTTGGCAAACAGAGCACGAGCCAACCAATCGTTCAGTCTGATTCAAGAGGAAACAATGTCGAAACAAAAACGCCAAGATCGGACAGCCGAGAAAAAGCTAGAACTTATTGACAAATTTAAAGCTCTACCATCCTGTGGTATGCGTGAGAGTGCTGCACAGTTGGGCGTCAACAGAGGATTTTTGACAAACATTCTCAAGAATGAAGACAGCGTGAGGAAGGAGTGCGCAACGCAGGATTCACCGCAACGAAAGCGCCTACGACATGGAAAAGACAAAGATGTGGAAGAGACCGAGACAGAACCTGAAAGTGATGACGAAGAGGAACCCCCACCCCCACCCCCAACAGCTCCTGAAAATTAATGAGAGCGCTCATGGAGAAACTGAGGTCTGGACTTCAAAGTCGCGGCTACAACATGGAGAAGTTGGGAGCCTTTGACTTTTTTCCAGGCCCCTAAGTGAAGATTTGGACGTGTATATGCCGTTTCTTCCATTTACTTTTCATTCCATTTCAATTTCTTTTCAACGGACGTCATCTATAATGGCTACAATGTACAGTACACATATTTAATTTTGTGTTTGTTGCCAACAAGTTACATTTTCTTACAATTATTAATTTTAAAAAAAAGTTTCGTTTTGCGAATTTTTTTAAGTCGTTTTCTCTAACATCGGTTAATATGACCAGCCGCTTATTATGACCATTTTATCCCGGTCCCAAAGTGGTCATATTAACCGGCGACCACTGTACTGTATTTAGACGCTCGGGGAGCTCTGTGATGGTTTACGGGAGGCTTACTGTGCCTTTAACCTATCTTACGTGTTTCACAATCGCTAAAGAATGACACTTTTCAGTGCATATTTTCCACCAGGTATTCATGTCCGTTCACAACTTGCTAGTGTGTATTCAGCCCACCACCCCCACCCCGCCTCCACACTAAAACAATGCCACAATTGCTCATATAGGACCTACAAAGGGCACTGACGTTTCGTGAGGTCGGCAGTTATCAGATACTTCAGATACTTCGAAAGGCATTAACCACGGTGCAAGAGCAGTACTGTGGAGGTTTTGTTTGCACTGACGTTGCCACGCAACCGCATACAATCGTGCCTTAATTTGACAAAAACAAACTTTTAAAGACAACCTAGCTAGAAAGAAGACTAATCACATGATTTTGCAAGGGGGGTGCAGGGCCGGACTACCGGGGGGGGGGGGGTTATGGGTGTTGCGCAATCCCCCCCCCCCTAGCCTAAACATGTACCTCACTTATTTTTTATTTATTTATTATTATTGTTTATTTTATGCCGTTTCATGCAAGGAGCTCCTCCGAAAGCGGCGTATGGCTGCCTAAATGGCGGGGTAAAAACGGTCATACACGTAAAAGCCGTGGGAATTTCAGCCCATGAACGAACAAACAATGCAAGGAGCGACCATTTTCCTATCTCAGAACATGATATGACCTACCCATCAGCAAAGCCCCCTGACCCCCACAAGGGGCTCTGCCCCTTGACCCCGCCAGAGGGAACATCCCCCTGGATCACCACTGGCAAACCCCCCCCCCCCCCCTCCTCTTAGCCTAGTCCGGCCCTGGGGTGGGCCTCATCACAGTGCTCGTGCTCTTCGATCTGATTCCCCCCTTACGGCCATGACCTTGACAGACAATAAGGCACGTGCGAGGAGGAGGGGGGGGGGCGGTGGAGGGAGGGGGAATAAAACGTCTGCTTCATGCCGTTCCGAGATGAGGCAACCTCAGCTAATCGACTTGAGTCTAAATTACAGTGTTCTTGGAACTTAAAGGCACAGTAAGCCTCCCGTAAACCATCACAGACACTGTCAGTCTTTTACGCACAGTACAAACACCCTTCCATTTGAACGCTCACCGAACGGGAACATCTTGGCTGCTTTCCGTCGAGAGTGAGAAATGTTCAAAGAATTTATTATCTACAATCAGGCGCCTCGTTTTGGCGCTTGAACTAACTTTTAAAATCTAAATAAGAAATTGACAGCTTGTAACACAAACATTCTTAAATCATTAAAGATTTCTTTTTTCATCAAGACAAGATCAGTACAATTCGAAGGTTTGAAATTGTTTACAAAGATAGCCCGGAAGCAGGGTCACGAAAGGTCGTGTCTCAAAGCAGACGATTTTTCTGCATAGGGCTCGCTTTCTTTGAAGCCAGCCGCCGCCGACAAGTTCGTGTGACTCGCAGCCGTTTGTTGCGTTTTAGAATCAGAGGTACACAATAACGTGCTAATGCAGATACAGCCAGTCGCATTGAAATCACAAACTGGCGACGAAATTGTGAAAAAAGGAAAGTGGATCACACGGGTTCACGATGGCTCAGGGGTTAGATAAACCACGAAATCTAGTGTGTGGTTTACGCGAGCTAAATAGCAATTCAAACTAACTGTTTCATTTAATGCTATTAAATGCTATTGCAAGTGTGTTCCATAAGGTTAGAACTGCTTTTTTCATTAGAAGATTTAAATCGTTTTGTAAACCATTTGAGACATACTGGGGCTTTAAGTTCAAAGGCTGCTGGCATATGTATCTTCTTCTTCATGACTACCTAGTTTTAGAAATGTTATTCACCATAATTATAGTGAGTTCTATTATTTGTTTTTCCGCTGAAATCGTGTTCCATTGAATGATGGATCTCCCCTGCAGTAAATTGTGCAAGGACTGTAGATTTAATGCAGTCAAGTAACAAATGTCGGAAACATTACTATTTACACCTTAGAAATGAGGCACCGGTTTTTTGGGTTTTTTAAACACGTTTGTTTGCTCTGACACCCCCCGTCCCCCCACCCCCCTAAAGTGTGGCGATCATGAAAATCATACAGGGTATACATAAGTGACAACACCCCTCCGTTTCCTTCGTATTTTAGTGTTTACATTATCTTCCTTGTGTTTGCCGCCATCCGGGTCTCGGTCTCATGCACTTGATACGAGGTGGATGGGAGCTTTCCCGCCGTTCAAAACTGCAAAATTAGTAGACATGAGTAGAACTCACCCTTCTCTCTCTCTTCTCCCCCCTCCCCCCCTTTCCCTCCACCCAGTGCCATGTGCCATGTGCCTTTGATTCAAGGCCTGACTGCTGGAGTGTAACCCAAAATTGCTGCAGGCGGTATCAACGAGAAGTGGCACAGACAACAGCTCTTACACTATCGGGACGTGTGTCCTTGTGAGGATATATAGGTAACAGTTCGTCCTGTACAGCGGAACAGTGAGCTTGACACAGACAACAGCTCTTACACTATCGGGACTTGTGTCCTTCCTTGTGAGGATAAAGGTAACAGTTCGTCCTGTACAGCGGAACAGTGAGCTTGACACAGACAACAGCTCTTACACTATCGGGACGTGTATCCTTGTGAGGATATATAGGTAACAGTTCGTCCTGTACAGCGGAACAGTGAGCTTGACACAGGACTTGGACAAACGTGCGCAAAGTTAAAGACGAATGCTCCAGTGTGAATCTTTGGACGTATATGTTTCCGTTTGACCTTTCTTAAAAAAAAACAAAAAAAAAACCATTGTCCTGCGTTTGTGTTTCACATAATCACGGTGTTTTCATAATCGCGGTTTTCTTTGCATTTGTGTAGGATCTGTTATTCGTTTTAATGAATCTGTGTTTGAAAATAATGTCACCATAAGCCTTGTTTTTGGGTTCTATACCGTTGAAAGTAATCTCATTTTCTGTTGCTTTATTCTCATCAGAGCTAGAGGAGAAAGGGGAGCAAGACAACTAAAGGCCTCGTGACAGCCCGCAAGACAAGCGAAGAGCAACACTGTACTAAGGCTAAATAAACTACACACTGTACTAAGGCTGAATAAACTACACACTGTTTACTGCTGGAGCCTAAATAAACAGTTTACCAGACCATCTCAGAAGAGATACCGATCAACAAGAAAACAACGTCTACATCGTCTACCATGCCTTCTCACTTTGACCTTGACACCGGCAGATCTTCCAAAACAGCTACAAGATCTTTATACTTTTACATAGCTGTTGCCGTTGTCGTAGGAATCGCGGCATTTGTGATCGGCATTCTGATTGGTCGCTTTGCTGCGTGTGACGAATCAGGAGGCAGCTCTCAGGCGCAGATGGGCACACACGACAGAATTACCCAAGAGGCCGATCCAGAGATTTCTGGTTTGCTGATCAACGCCGTTAACAATGTGAACATCGAAAACAATCTCAGGTATCTGGTGGGAGTAAACTGATAATTAGCACAGTAGCGGTGTCAATCAAGATTACCGTGTGCCAAAGAAATTAATCTCACATTCGACGATACTCTGTAGCTATGTTCCATATAAAACAATATACGGTTATAATTAAGCTGGTCCACTTTTGAGAAGAAACATCTTCACGTTTTAGATGTCAAAATGTAATTCATTCCAAATCACCCACAATGCGGTCACAATGACATTTAATCTTTGCAGAAAAATAACAGAGAAACCGCACATCACACAGGTGTTGAGAATTATCAGCAAGAAAACAGATTCACTAAAATGACAACAAATATACAATGTACTGGTAATTTGTTACACGGCCATTAGAGCATCACCTTTTGTCATTGCCTCATATAAAATGTGTTCACAGTGACTTCCACCTTTTGCAGGAGGATCACAGAGAAACCTCACATCGCCGGGGAGCAAGCCGACTTTGACCTTGTCACCTACCTCAAGGACGCCTTCACAAGCTACGGTCTGGACTCTGTCAAAGCAGCCCCCTATGACGTCTTACTGTCCTACCCCGATGACAACAACCCGAACAGCGTGCAGCTGTTGGACGCGTCAGGAAACGTCACCTTCGACTCGCTGAGTGCTGAGAGCAACATATCATTGGAGGAAGGAGTGGTGCCCCCTTTCAACGCTTACTCCCCTGCGAGAGACGAAACGGTATGTCCGTGGACAAGAAATCGCATACAGACTGGATTGAATAGTGTTCTGTTTGTGAGAAGTAATGACTGCTGAAATGATAGGGCAGCAGTAGTCGTTGTGCTGTAGTATGTTGACAATTTGCTCCAATAGGTTCATTGAAATGTCAGTTAATTCAGTGTTACTTTACATGACAACAGGGATACGTCAGCTCCTTCTTAAGAAAAGACTTCGAACGGTCTTTACTTTTTTCTTATTTTCTTTCTTTCTGATTTTCTTGCTTTGAATCCAGTTTTTCCTTTGTCTGTCCTTATGTTTGACTGTTTGTTTGTGTGTTGTTGTTTGTGTGTTGTTGTTTGTGTGTTGTTGTTTCTGTGTTGTTGTTTGTGTGTTGTTGTGTGTGTGTTGTTGTTTGTGTGTTGTTGTTTGTGTGTTGTTGTGTGTGTGTTGTTGTGTGTGTGTTGTTGTGTGTGTGTTGTTGTTTGTGTGTTGTTGTTTGTGTGTTGTTGTGTGTGTGTTGTTGTGTGTTTGTGTTGTTGTGTGTGTGTTGTTGTGTGTGTGTTGTTGTGTGTGTGTTGTTGTGTGTGTGTGTTGTTGTGTGTGTGTGTTGTTGTGTGTGTGTTGTTGTGTGTGTGTTGTTGTTGTGTGTGTGTTGTTGTTGTTTGTGTTGTTGTTTGTGTGTTGTTGTGTGTGTGTTGTTGTTGTGTGTGTGTTGTTGTTGTTTGTGTTGTTGTTTGTGTGTTGTTGTTTGTGTGTTGTTGTTGTTTGTGTGTTGTTGTTTGTGTGTTGTTTTTTCCAATCCAAATCAAACTCACGGAGGAATATTTAAACGGTAGTAAATTTAAAGGTTCTTCAAAAATAGTGGTATCATGATTTGCGATACCTGGCACATGAGGTTTTGTGTTTGCAAACAAAAACCGCCAACACATATTTACTCTGTAGTACAAAAGAAAGTCGCAATCAGTTTAGACTGAGTGTTTATGTTTGTACCACTTTCTCGTTTCAGTTTTCATTAATGCAGTAGCATGATGTGAAATATCATGTCTGAAGCCTATCGTACATAATGGGAGAGCTTTGTCAGCTAGATACGTTACTTGTCCGATGCTAGTATTTATAGTGGATGTACTCTTTGAAAAGCCAGGAGGTGGTGTGTTTTTAATCCTATATTCTCAAACGATAATCCCGTTTAAAAGACGTAAAGGTCCTGTGTTCAAGGTCAAGGTTATTGTTCAGAAATAAGCTTTCGCCTAGGGCCAGGGGGCTCGTGATTTCTGACGACCTTCGGCGTTGATTATTTATTGATTTATTGATTATTATGATTTTTTATTTTATTTATTTTATTCATCGGTTGTTACCAGGACAAGGAAGTGAATGCATGTCACATATTTCGTAATCAAAGAGACAGACGCGTGTGTTAGTTAACCAGCATCGACCTTCACGTTTGGCATGTGACTACTTGTTTATTGTGTTGACATCGGTTTTACTGCTACTGCAAGCTTTATGACAGCTGTCTGGAAAGCCTCAAGTATTAACAACTGCTTAGAAACCCTCAAGTAATAACAATAAAGGAATGAAAACATCGTGGGAAACGTAAGATGCATCCTGAAGTTGTAAGCATTATGCCCTGACAAGGTTTACGTTTATTTTACTGCAGTAGGCTAGCAAACAATGACTCCGAATAAGACCATAAACCGAGCAAGTGCAGAGTAAAAAGCAGTAGACTGTAAATTCATTTCCGCAGGGTGTTTTAAACAAACAAAGGCTCTTGTTTACTTGACCTCTGTGTGTGTGTGTGTGTGTGTGTGTGTGTGTGTGTGTGTGTGTGTGTGTGTGTGCGCGCGCGCGTGCGTTTGTACGTGTGTGTGTGCGTGCGTGCGTGCGTGCGTGCGTTTGTGTGTGTGTGCGTGCGTGTGTGTATGCGTGTATGTGTGTGTGCGCGTGCGTGCGTGGGTGGGTGTGTTTGTGTGTGTGTGTGTGTGTGTGTGTGTGTGTGTGTGTTTGAGCCTGTATGTGCGTGCGTGCGTGCGTGCATGCGTGCATGCGTGCAGTGCGTTCAGTTTCATAGTGAGTTCGACTGAGCTTGACTAAATGTTGTATTTTCGCCTTACGCGACTTGTTTTTTTTTTGTGTGTGTGCAGGGAGACCTGATGTACGTCAACTACGGGCGAGTGGAGGACTACGTAGTTCTGGCCAACAAGAGTGTCAACGTCACAGGAAAAATCGTCATCGCTAGATACGGCAAGATTTTTAGAGGCAGCAAGGTAGGACAGTTCATTTCACTTCATCCCGTACAGTGGAACGTCCCCTTAAAGACCCCAATTTTTCACATGTTCTGCTCAAAACGTCTGTAAAGTTACCTCCATTTTATTACCCCTGTGTGGGTGTTTTTTGTGTGTCTGTCTATCTGTCTGTGTCTATGCGATATGTGTGTGTGTGTGTGCGTGTCTGTTTGTGGTGTGTGTGTGTGTGTGTGTGTGTGTGTGTGTGTTTGTGTGTGTGTGTGTGTGTGTGTGTGTGTGTGTGTGTGTGTGTGTGTTCATGTGAACGAACGTGTGTGCGTGCGAGTGTGCGTGCGTGCATGCTTGCATGTCCAGTTTTTACCAGATCCAGGATTCTTATTAGTCACGAAAAAAGGTTTAGAAAATGGTTATACCTATAACTAATAATAGAATGTTTATATCGGACTACCCGTAACTATACATATACAGGTAATCAAGAACTAGCATCATTGCACAGTAAATTGAAGTGTTTTGAACACACATTTTGTAACACCAGTTTTGAACACTAACGTGCGACGTACTATATAACCCTACTAATAAATGTAGCACACCTGGTAAACACGAAATAAGTGTTTACATGAACAATGTGTGCTACTTTCGCAGGTATCATTATAGAGTATTCCACACATTGTTCACAACTGCTTACATAAAGTGTGTTCAAGAGTGGAACACTGCGGTTTAGAGTTTACCTGTGCGTATCTGTGTGCAGGTAGACATAGCAGCTAGACACGGGGCAAGGGGCATCATCATCTACTCGGACCCTGCGGACTACACCTGGCCGGAGGAGGACAGCCGCGTGTTCCCGGACACCGTCTGGCTGCCCCCCACCGCCGCTCAGAGAGGCACCATCTACACCGGGGATGGCGACCCGCTTACACCCGGCTATCCCTCCATTCGTACGTGTGTTCGTGCGTGCGTGCGTGCGTGCGTGCGTGAGTGTGTTTGTGTGTGTGTGTTTGTAATGTGTGTGTTTGTAATGTAAAATGACTCAAAACATAAGAATGGTTCATCTAGGAAACGATGTGCCAAGAGAGGAACGATTTACACCGGTAATGTGACCCACTTAAACCCGGCTACCCAGCCATTCACGGGTGTTTTTACATGTTTTAAGTTGTGTTTGATCTATCAAGTGACTCAAAACATAAAAATGATTAATCAAGGTGGACAACCTATGCTCAGAGAGGGACCATCTTCACGGGGTATGGCGACCCGCTCGCACCCGGCTACCCGGCCATTCGTGAGTGCTTGCATTTAGTCCTGTTTTCCAGTCCAGTAATATCAAGAGACTCAAAACATAAGAATGATTAATCAAGGAGGACAACCTATGCTCAGAGAGTGACCATTTACACCGGGGAATGGCGACCCAGTTAAAACCCGGCTACCCCGCCATTCGTCAGTGCATTATGGGATACAATGAAACTCTCTTTCTGAAGACCTACAACAATCTCAGAAAATCAGGTCTTACAAAGAAGGGTGTCTTAAATTTACAGAGGTTATGAACAGGTTTTGAACAGGTTTTGAACAGGTTATGAACAGGTTATGAACAGGTTATGAACAGGTTTTGAACAGGTTATGAACAGGTTTTGAACAGGTTATGAACAGGTTTTGAACAGGTTATGAACAGGTTTTGAACAGGTTATGAACAGGTTTTGAACAGGTTTTGAACAGGTTATGAACAGGTTTTGAACAGGTTTTGAACAGGTTATGAACAGGTTTTGAACAGGTTATGAACAGGTTTTGAACAGGTTTTGAACAGGTTATGAACAGGTTTTGAACAGGTTTTGAACAGGTTATGAACAGGTTTTGAACAGGTTATGAACAGGTTTTGAACAGGTTATGAACAGGTTTTGAACAGGTTATGAACAGGTTTTGAACAGGTTATGAACAGGTTATAAACAGGTTATGAACAGGTTATAAACAGGTTATGAACAGGTTATAAACAGAAAATCTGAAAAATCAAGGTTTTGTAAAGGGTGGGGGTCTTAAATTGGGGGGTCCTTAAAAGGGAGATTCCACTGTACAAAGTGACGTACTTCTGGTGGGAATGGATAAAGAAGATTTCAGTGTGGAAGACCTATAGCTACATTTTGGTTTTCTCGCAGAAACCTTACGTGCCATGCCGGTATCCTATCTTGATACGGCTGCTTAAACAACAAGGCGACAAAGTGCAGAGTTCGCCAGCAGAGCTTTTGGTGACAGTCTCTCGGTTCCAGACGTTGAGATGTGGTCTATCTTTACGTACCTGTAGGAGATGAAGAAAACGTTGTACATACTACTGTAACTTTGTTAGATACTAAAGTCCTGGTTTAAACGGCGAGAAACGTGCAGATCATAGCAGGTTAAGGATGAGTCTTTGTTAGATACTAAAGTCCTGGTTTAAACGGCGAGAAACGTGCAGATCATAGCAGGTTAAGGATGAGTCTTTGTTAGATACTAAAGTCCTGGTTTAAACGGCGAGAAACGTGCAGATCATAGCAGGTTAAGGATGAGTCTGTGTCAGATACTAAAGTCCTGGTTTAAACGGCGAGAAACGTGCAGATCATAGCAGGTTAAGGATGAGTCTTTGTTAGATACTAAAGTCCTGGTTTAAACGGCGAGAAACGTGCAGATCATAGCAGGTTAAGGATGAGTCTTCTAAATTTTACTGATTATGCAAAACAGTAAGTTGCACTGTGTACTAATGTCTTGCAACTCAATTCTCACATATATATACTGTTCAAAAAAAGAAACGCATAGTTGCTACTCGCCAAATTTGTTTTATTTTTCGAAAAAACCAACAGAAAATCCAATATTTAGATTATTTGTTTGAAATTTGGTATGGACACAGTTGAATGCACACACAGTTCATTTGCATCTTCAAATCAATCAGTCAATCAATACGATTGGGTGCCGAGGCTGTCAAGTCAGTAGGGGGTGTGACTGCCTTGAGCAGCAACAACTGCCCGGCACCTTCTGGGCATGGACTGGATCAGATGCCGGATATCTTGCTGTGGGATGGTGTCCCACTCCTCCTGAAGTGCCTGCAATAGATCGCGGTGATTTGCCGGCGCTTCTTCTCGCCTGCGCACACGTCTGTCCAATTCATCCCAGAGATGTTCTATCGGGTTCATGTCTGGCGACATGGATGGCCAGGGAAGCACCTGGACATGGTGGTCGGTGAGGAACTGGGTGGTGAGTCGTGCTGTGTGCGGGCGAGCGTTGTCCTGCTGGAATATGGCATCCTGGTCAGCCAGAAGAGGAAGGGCGTGTGGGCGCAGAATTTCCTCCACGTATCGCTGGGCAGTTATGCGCCCTTGGACGTGCACCAGGGTGCTCCTTCCAGCGGTATTGATCGCCCCCCACACCATGACGCCTCCACCACCATGAACGGGTGCCTCATCCACACAGTTGGGCGCGTAACGTTCGTTTACTCTCCGGTAGACCCTCCTCCGACCATCATGTCGCTGGAGCAGGAAGTAGGACTCGTCGCTGAACCACACGTGTCTCCAGTGATTCCGGACGGTCCAGCGAAGGTGCTGGTTGCCCCACTGCACTCGGTTCTGGCGATGGCGGCGGGTGAGGACAGCTCCTCTGTGAGGTCTGCGAGCTCTCAAACCAGCTTCATGCAGGCGGTTCCGCACGGTCTGGTCCGATAATCGGTGTGGCCCGGGGAGAGCCTGGACAGAAGATGAGGCCGACAGGAAACGATTCCGGAGGTGGCGGAGCCGTATGAAGCGGTCGTGAGCAGCAGTTGTCGCCCTTGGTCTTCCCGCTCGTGGCAAGTCAGCAACGGAGCCAGTGGCTTGAAACCTGACCCACAGTCTACTGATGGTGCTCTGGGACACGTGGAAGTGCCTGGCGATTGCACTTTGACTTTGGCCTGCTTGTAAACGACCCAATGCAATTTGGCGGTCTTCTCTGCTCAATCGGGCCATCTTTCGTCGCTGAATTGTCGTCTGATTTCTTTGTGGCGAACAATCCGCTTTTATGGGTTTTGGAAGACATGGTGAGAGCTCAATATTCCCCGAGTTTCACGAGATTACACTGAAGCATGACGAGTGGTCATGCCAAATGAGCAATTTTGACATTGTAGCCACTGATAACGCATGCGTCACGTGCAGAGCTCACTTGTGGCAATGGACGAAAGGTCGACGACCAGATAAACATTTTCTGCAGTTTGGTGGATATCCTTGTAGCCATATAACTAAATTAACCAAATATTACAAGCTATGCGTTTCTTTTTTTGAACAGTATATGAGAATATGTATTCGAATGGAACATAGTTTCAGCCAATGAACGAAGAAGAAGATGTTGTGAAGACAGGTGTTTTGTGTGTCAACAGGGACAGCGTTCAGATACCCTCAGAACCACACGAAGACACCGTTACCCGCCATACCCGCCCACCCCATTGGATACGGCGCTGCTCTCCACTTCTTACAGTCAGTCGTGTGCTGAGAGAGAGAGAGAGAGAGAGAGAGAGAGAGAGAGAGAGAGAGAGAGAGAAAGAGAGAGTGACAGAGAGAGAAAGATACAGACAGACAGACAGACAGGCAGACAGGCAGACAGACAGACAGACAGATACACAGACAGAGACAGGGAGATAATACGGCGTTCGTGCATTTAGTGTGTTTTGAAAGAACGTTTGAAAACTAAGGCTAGCCTGACGTTTGAGAATACGTGCGACTTCTTGTACCTTGCTTATCAATACGGACATTTCTGTATGTCTACGACTGAATCCTCCAAACACAACCCCCATACAGGCATGTAAAACTACACAGTGACTCATCCCTCACCAACAAAAAGCAGCATCAATATGAAGAAATAGGAGTTTTCGTTCATGACGAGTGACAGAAAAACGAAGCGTTTTCCAACAAGGCATCCTACATAAGACATCGTATAGTGTGTCAAAAAATGACTTGCACTTACACCATAAACCGCACTCACACTCGCACCACCCACCCACCCACCTTAATTCTGCCGCTCTTCCCCTTCTTCGTTTTCTTTTCTTCTTGGCTTTTACTGATGTTTAATCATAATTATCCCACTATCAAAAGAGAAAAACATGTGAGTAACTATCACTTAGTTTTTGACTTGATGCGTTCCTGCTTTTAAGCATGCTGCTACATTGTATGATGTCATTTGTGTTAATATGAATAACATTTCGTGTAAACCAACTCTGGGGTGTTTTTTTCAGGGAGCTTCAAGGCGAAGAGGTGCCGGAGGACTGGCGAGGAGGTCTGAACATCAGCTACAGGTTCGGACCTCTGACCACTGGTCAAGTAAGGATGAACATCACCACGCGCAACTCACGGCGGCGTGCAGACAACGTCATCGCCATCCTGAAAGGCGCTGTGGAGCCTGGTTCGTGTCTGGCTATCATTCTACTCTTTGTGTGTGTATAGGTTGGGTTGGGGCGTAGGTGGGGGAAAGGGTTTGTTTCTCTCTCTCTCTCTCTCTCTCTCTCTCTCTCTCTCTCTCTCTCTCTCTCTCTCTCTCTCTCTCTCTCTCTCTCTCTCTCTTTCTGTCTATCCATGCGTACTTGTGTAATTAGTGTCTAGTTCGCTTTTTCATGTGATACGAAGTATGTTATGTCTCGGACTGTGTACACGGCTCAATCGATTATCGGGTACACACATTCCATTTTGGAACAAAAAAAGCATTTCCCAGACACACGGCGCTGACAAGTATGAGGCACCTTTTTCCTGACCACTGAAGGTTGCATGGTGGGGTGATGAGGAGGAACGATGTTAAACTTAGCGAGGAAAACCAGTTAAGTCACAAGTTTGACGCAACCGACTAAAAGACGTACAGGTCTGGGTCGAGGAAAAAAGTACATTAATTTTTTTTCGTCCAAACATTACGGCATATAGACCCGAAAGGATGACAACTGGTTTTGTTTATTTTTTGTTATTGATTTTAGGGGAATTAAACTAGGAATAACACTTGTGGTAACTTTTATATTTCACAAAAGGCCTCGCAGAATGGAGTGATGGTTTGTTTGTTTTATTGATTTTAGTGGATTTAAGCCAGGAATAACATTGGTGGTAACTTTCATATTTCACTAGTAGAATGGCAAGATGGTTTGTTTGTTTGATTGATTGATTGTTGGGGAATTCAAACAGGAATAACACTGGTGGTAACATATGACCGTTGCCATGGTTACAGACAGGTACGTGTTGATTGGCAACCATCGTGACGCGTGGGTGTACGGCTCCATTGACCCGTCCAGTGCTACGGCCGTCATGCTGGAGGTGGCCAGAGCCATGGGACAACTGGTCAAGCAGGGTATGGTATAATTTGCTCATAACTTTGGGGTGTGCACGTTAAAGATCCCACGATTGACAAAAGGGTCTTTCCTGGCAAAATTATATAGGCATAGATAAAAATGTCCACCAAATACCCGTTTGACTTGGAATAAAGACCGTGAAAGGTGAATGCTCGCTTAATAGGCTACTGGCCGATGTGAATGCGTTATATATTGTGTGTAAAACATGTCTGTTTGTCTGTCTGTCTGTAAAAAAATTCCATTTCTAACGGCAGAAATTAATATGTAAGCGCCTAGGGCTATGTCTAGATTAGGCGCATAAAAATGATCACAATAATAATAATAATAATAACTCTCCCCCTCCCTTGCTTTGACAAGTTCAGTACAAAACGCGTCCTTGCAAGAATAATAACTAGTTCTGGGGTTTCTTTTGGGGGTTGGGGTTGGTGGGTGTAATCATCAGTAAACGTTTACGCCAGAACCGGAGTTCTGTCTCAGGCAGACTAGTAGTTACAGTGTTCGTCATAAGCGGAAGTGACCAGTATCTAATCGATCTTACTGTGAAAATACTCGTAACGACCACACGCAAGTCGGTAAGTCCTATTGGTTTTATTTGCAGATGATATTTTTAAGACCAAACTAAAGCTGGTGCTCTTTCATCAAGTCTTATCCTGACCAGTTGCTATCACACGATGACTTATTCTTTTGTATGTATTCCCTTCGCTTTATATTAACACCGGTTCAAAAAACACTGGGCATGATCACTGTAGCTGACTTGAAATCTTTCTTGCAGGCAGGTGGCGCCCGCGTCGCTCCATCATGTTCTGCTCGTGGGGGGCGGAGGAGTACGGCCTGATCGGCTCCACGGAATGGGCCGAGGTGAGTCAACAGGCTTGGACTTGAAGTCTTGCACATCAACCCCCATACCCACCTTTATCGTCCCCAGCTTTCAGGACTTTATCATCAACAACCCTGAAGCTCATCGAATAAAGACTGTTGGTGCGCTATCCTTTTTTAAGTCAAGTTTGTTTCGTCTGCATACCAAACCTACATCGACCTGGTGTGGCTTCTTGCAAGCGGGTAATCAGCAACGACCCGAATGATCTCTAAATAAAGGCTTAGGGTGTGCTTTGTTTTGAAGTACGTCTGCATACACACCTTTATCTCCTCCAGTTTGCATTTATTATGAAATTATAAAACAAGAAGAGCAAACGCTCGATCGAGTCACTTTCGCAGTTCTGAATATTATATGAGGCATCAGATGGACAGGAAGAAATTGCTATTCACAACACAATGAGTCACGTTCACATAAAATTTGAGCCCGGTCACTTTTATAGTTTCCGAGAAAAGCCCAACGTTAAGTTGTGTGTTGCCGAACAGAAAAGGCTAGTTATCTCCCTTGTTTTTCTGATAACGTTCGTAAAAGGCTACAGATGTAAATACTTTGATGTAAAGAATAATCCTACAAAGTTTCAATCACATCCGATGAACTTTGTCAAAGATATAAAATGTCTAATTTTTCCTTTGACGCTGACCTGTGACCTTGAAAAAGGTCAAAGGTCAACGAAACCATCGTTAAAGTGTAGAGGTCATTGGAGGTCACGACTAAACAAAATATGAGCCCGATCACTTTGATAGTTTCCGAGAAAAGATATAAAATGTCTAATTTTTCCTTTGACGCTGACCTGTGACCTTGAAAAAGGTCAAAGGTCAACGAAACCATCGTTAAAGTGTAGAGGTCATTGGAGGTCACGACTAAACAAAATATGAGCCCGATCGCTTTGATAGTTTCCGAGAAAAGTCCAACGTTAAGGTGGTGTCTACGGACGGCCGGCCGGCCGGACGGCCGGACGGCCGGCCGGACAGACTAACACTGACCGATTACATAGAGTCACTTTTTCTCAAGTGACTCAAAAAATCAAAACATAAAAACACACCGAAGATCACTTATATGAAAACTGAGGGCACGCTGTACTTTTCAATGTCACAAAAAGACTGACAGGTGGGTTTTTAGGGCTACGGCCGGCTCCTACCCAGAGTGGAATTGCTATGGTTCCAATGGGAAGGCTAGAACAGCACATCCGAGTGTCATTCACTTCACGAATGCGACTTTGAGGGTGCCCAGGTTGCGCTTATTAGCAACTACCTGGCCAACACCGCAGGCGCAGCAGTCCTCAGGCCTGGTTGACGCCAGGATATATTTGGGGCTCCGCTCACATATGTAACTTCAGCAGGACCGACGACGCACTGCAGATTATTCCAACCCGCTACACGTTGTATGAAAGGAAAACAGGCTAAGTACTCGTCATAATCCCTATTGCGGCATAAATAATAGGCAGGGAGTGCGTCGTCTGTGCCGCTGAAACTGCGCAAGTATATTCTGCCCATTATGACAGTAAGCGTAGAGTGCTGCGCTGTCACTTAGTCTCAAACCGTAATGGAAATCCATAGCATTATCATTGACCGACAGGTGTGGCAAATAACACGTAAACAGGTCAAACTGTTCAAGGCAGATCCTGTGTGGTCACAATGTTGTCTGTTGCGAAACACAATGAAAATTCGTTTGTACTTTCCGCTAGTTAATATTGAACATAAGTATGTTAAAAAGATTAAAAATGAGTTGTAACAATAGTGAATAATGTTTGTAGATTGAGTTTCTTTTGTTTGGAGCAGTTGGAATGTTCGAGAATTTGTCAAATAAAAAGTAAACCCAACTATACAAGGTTTGTCAAAGGACCACAATATGACGTTGCATCAGGTATAAGACGGGCCTGTATAACTATAAACATAACAATAAACAAGTCGCGTAAGGCGAAAATACAATATTTAGTCAAGTAGCTGTCGAACTCACAGAATGAAACTGAACGCAACGCAACGCAGCAAGACCGTATACTCGTAGCATCGTCACTCCACCGCCCGTGGCAAAGGCAGTGCACGTGGAATTGACAAGAAGAGCGGGGTATTCGTTGCGCTAAGAAGGATAGCACGCTTTTCTGTACCTTTCTTCGTTTTAACTTTCTGAGCGTGTTTTTAATCCAAACATATCATATCTATATATTTTTGGAATCAGGAACCGACAAGGAATAAGATGAAAGTGTTTTTGAATTGATTTTGAAAAAAAAAAATTTGATAATAATTTTTATATATTTAATTTTCAGAGCTTGTTTTTAATCCAAATATAACATATTTATATGTTTTTGGAATCAGCTAATGATGGAGAATACGATAAACGTAAATTTGGATCGTTTTATAAATTTTTATTTTTTTTTACAATTTTCCGATTTTTAATGACCAAAGTCATTAATTAATTTTTAAGCCACCAAGCTGAAATGCAATACCGAACCCCGGGCTTCGTCGAAGATTACTTGACCAAAATTTCAACCAATTTGGTTGAAAAATGAGGGCGTGACAGTGCCGCCTCAACTTTCACGAAAAGCCGGATATGACGTCATCAAAGACATTTATCAAAAAAATGAAAAAAACGTTCGGGGATTTCATACCCAGGAACTCTCATGTCAAATTTCATAAAGATCGGTCCAGTAGTTTAGTCTGAATCGCTCTACACACACACACACAGACAGACAGACAGACGCACATACACCACGACCCTCGTTTCGATTCCCCCTCGATGTTAAAATATTTAGTCAAAACTTGACTAAATATAAAAAGCTACCTTTTTATGATGATCTTTAGTGTGGATTTGTATCTGTTTCAGCAATATGTGAAAACACTGGGAGCCCGTGCTGTGGCATACGTCAACATTGATATAGCTGTGCAAGGTGTGTACATCTTAACCTTCGCCCGACCGGGTTATCGACTACACACGGAAGATATCGTGGGGCCGTGCGGACCCATGCTTCTCAAAGAAGGAAAAATGTGCACACCCTTCCGTAGACCCATGCTTTCCAAAGAAGCAAAAACGTGCTTGTGGTTAAATTTCCGCAAGAACTAATTAAATTAAAGTATAAATTTAATTGTAATTCAATCGAAGTTGGCGTTTTAATGAAACAGATCCTGTGATTGGTCAGAATGCCCCAACTCATTAAAAATTACCGCTCATTGATACAGCCTCAACTAGTCTCGGTTAGCTTTGAGGGTCATTTTACAAGTAGGAAATATTAAACAATGGCGACTGCATGTGAGAGGGAACAGTAGGAAATATGAAGTACCAACGAAATACCGAGACCATAAGGTATGCGAAGTGATGACGTCGAATACGTGACGTAAGTTGATGCATGAATTCTTTCGGACTACGTCAGTCAATTCCAAAGATCGCTTTTGTGATGAAAAGAATTTGTTTTGAGTTTGCTGTCCAGAAACCCGTCAAAAAAGAAGAGAAAATGTGAAAGAAAACAAAACAGGAGGAGAGTGATACGATAGGAATACAGAGACATATTTCTTGGGACTTGACCCTTGCAGGTAGGTGGACTGAAAGTAGTGTGTGAACAGAACAGAACCAATTCTGTCTGTTTACCATCGCATGAAAGCAGGAAAAGAGATCGTCGTCACTTCTCGGTCTTCATCGTGGATTGACGCCCTCCCAAAGTCTAATTGAAGCCCTCCGTCGCTTCGCTCCGTCGGGCTTCAATTACCTTTGGTCGGGCGTCAATCCCCGATGAAGACCTCGAAGTTTCAAATGGAAGCATGTTAATGTGTAATTATTACCGTGTGGACTAAAGCTTCTCAAAAAAAGAAAAACGTGAATACCCTTCTGTAGGGCGTCATGGGGCCGTGTGGACCCACATTGTTATGTATTAATTTCGCTCCACTCAAATAAACACCCTTCTGGGTCCACACGGACCCACGACGACCGGCGAAGGTTAAATAGAGAATACTACATATGGCTTGCTGTGTCGTACCAGATTTACACGAGTTGTTTTTTTAAAATATTGAACTGCGAGCGAAAGCGAGCTGTTCACTATTTGAAAAAGCAACGAGTGTAAATCTGGTACGACACAGCAAGCCATGTAGTATTCTGTTTATCCTACATACTGTACTTACGTGTATTTTACTGAAAATGTCTTGCAGACGAGGCAGCTAAATTGAAGACGCTTGTTTTGGAACCTCGATCTCTTCTAAAGCCTCGTGCAATCTATTACGTCAAAGCAAAGAAACGTCACTCTGAAAGTGTGGCGTGACGTGTTAGTTCTAAAGATTTATCGAGGGTAATTAGCGAGCGCAATTTTTGTTTCTATAATGACGTTTGTCTCGGTGACTTTGGCATCATAAGCAGTGGAAAAACAGGTCCCTGCCAGACTTGCTTGACATGACCTCATTTACATGATATACACACGTGTGATTTGAACGATTATTATCTCACGGGTGTCTCTCTCACGTATGTAGGATAATATGTTATTTACACGATTGTTTACATTGGAAGGTAGATATCTGTAGGGCTTCAATGCCGTTTTACAAACACAGAGAGTCTGCTAAAAAGGTGAATTTGTGCCCGCATGTGTGTGTGTGTGAGGGCATCTGTGTGTTTGTGTGTGTGTGTGTCTGTGTGTGTGTGTGTGTGTGTCTGTGTGTGTGTGTGTGTTTGTTTGCATGTGTGTATGTGTGTGTGTGTGTGCGCGTGTCTGCGTGTCGATGTGCATCTGTCTGTTGTTGTTGTTGTTTGTTGTTTGTTGTTGTTGTTGTTGTTGTGATGGTTGTTACTTGTGATGTTCATGTTTATACTTTTGTGCAGGTAACTATTCCTTGCAGGCATCAGCTACTCCTCTAATGTACCGAACTATCTTTGAAGCCTCCAAAAAGGTGATGACGCGAGCGAGCGAGCGAGCGAGCGAGAGAGAGAGAGAGAGAGAGAGAGAGAGAGAGAGAGAGAGAGAGAGAGAGAGAGAGAGAGAAAGAAAGCGTGCGTGAGTGTGTGTATGAGTGTGCGTGTGTGTGGGTTTTTTTTTTCTTTATGTATGTGTGTGTGTGTGTGTGTGTGTGTGTGTGTGTGAGGGCACATGTGTGTATGTGTGTGTGTGTGTCTGGGCACATGTGTGTGTGTGTGTGTGTCTAAGAGAGAGAGAGAGAGAGAGAGAGAGAGAGAGAGAGAGAGAGAGAGAGAGAGAGAGAGAGAGAGAGAGAGAGAGAGAGAGAGAGAGCCAGTTTACATGCGTGCGCGCGTGCGTGCTTTTCAATAACCTGGCCGCTTGCAATAGTTAAGTGTTTTTTTGTGGTTTTTTTTTTATAGTATTGCTTTCTCGCTTGTCGCAATGTTAACGCGAGCTATGTGTAATCATAAAATAGTACTAAACACGCTCCACAACCGTCGTTTGTTTATTCACACAGACATGTCACTGTTAACACAGGTTCCCAATCCCAATGACAAAGAGAAAAGCGAAGGCAGAGGGACGGTGTATGACACGTGGAAACACTCTTTCCCGTGGACAGGCAACGATTTGCCCAGGTATATACCACTACATGCCGTAAAAAAGGTAGTTTCGAGGTGTTACGTTTCATGTGTGCATACATCTACCACTGGTACAAGAAGGTTATTTCGTTTGTTCTTCGCTTTCGTGTGGCTTGTAGAATTTGTTTTCGAAGTTCAAGGAAGGACGGATGGACAGACGGACAGATAGACAGACAGACATGCAGACAGACAGACGGACGGACGGATAGACAGACAGACAGACAGACAGACATTAATAGTTACAGACAAAGACATTGAAAACACAACAAAACACACACACACACACACACACACACATACATACACACACACCCACACACACACACACACACACACACATTTTTTCATAAATCAGCTCATTCTAAAAACAAAATATAAAATATATCTGCCGTGTGCTGACAAAACCGAGTAAAAATGATATTTTTTGTTCATCAAAAAGTAGAAATCAATGCGCATCTTTTGTGTTAATTTCTACTTTTTAGAGTGCTTAGATAAGCAGATATGAACAAGTAAGTCCACAACCAAATACAACTTTTTAAGTGTACATGAATGTTTTGGCAAAACCAAGTTTATCCCACATTCGTGAGAGAGACACCCGTGAGATAATAATCGTTCAAATCACACGTGTGTATATCATGTAAATGAGGTCATGTCAAGCAAGTCTGGCAGGGACCTGTTTTTCCACTGCTTATGATGCCAAAGTCACCGAGACAAACGTCATTATAGAAACACAAATTGCGCTCCCTAATTACCCTCCATGAATCGTTAGAACTAACACGTCACGCCACACTTTCAGAGTGACGTTTCTTTGCTTTGACGTAATAGATTGCACGAGGCTTTAGAAGAGATCGAGGTTCCAAAACAAGCGTCTTCAATTTAGCTCCCTCGAATGCAGGACATTTTCAGTAAAATACACGTAAGTACAGTATGTAGGATAAACAGAATACTACATGGCTTGCTATGTCGTACCAGATTTACACTCGTTGCTTTTTCTAATAATGAACAGCTCGTTTTCGCTCGCAGTTCAATATTTAAAAAAACAACTCGTGTAAATCTGGTACGACACAGCAAGCCATGTAGTATTCTCTATAAGTCCAAGGGGTTCCCAATTTTCGTATAATGGTAGTTTCAAATATCTTGTCAGACGACTCATACAAAAAAGACATCATTTAAAGTTTAGAACACACACATGACGTCATTTAAAGTTTAGAACACACAAATGACACCATTTAAAGTTTAGAACACACAAATGACGTCATTTGATAAGGCGAGACATAATGACGTCATCTTATGACGTTTTATTTCACTCTCCCTCTTCCTCCCTCTCTCTATTTCTCTCCCTCCATTATTCTCTCTATCCCTCCCTCCCTTTCGCTCTCTCCTTCTCCCTCTCTTCCGCTATCCCTCTCTCTCTCCTTCCCTTCCTCCCTACCTCTCTCTCTACATATATCTCACTACTTCCCTGCCTCCTTTTTTCCTTCCCTCCCTACCGCCAACAATCGACTTTTCTCTACCTCCCTCCTTTCCTCTCTCTCCCTCCCCTCTGTCCCTCCATCCCACTCTCTCCCTCCCCCTCTCTCTCCCTCCCTCTTTCTTCCACCCTCCCTATCTCCCCCCCCTCTCACTCCCTCCCTCCTTTCTCTCTCCCTCCATCCCACTATATATTTCCCTCCCCTCTCTTCTCTCTCCCTCCCTCCATCCTTCCCACACTTCCTTCCCCCCCTCTCTCCCTCTCTTTCTTCTTCCCTCCCTCCCTCCCCTCTCTACTCTCCCTTCCTATCTCCCCCCCTCCTCTCTCTCTCCCTACATCCCACTATTTCTTTCCCTCCCTCCCTTCCTCCCTCCCTCCCTCCCTCCCTCTCCCTCCCTCCCTCTCCCTCCCTCCATCTCTCCCACACTCCCTCTCTCTCTTCTTCCTTCCCTCCCTCAATCCCATTGAGTCTCTCCCGTCCTCTCTCTCTCTCTCTCCCTCCCTCCCTCTCTTCCTCCCTCTAACTCCTTCCTTCCCTCTTTTCCTCACTCTCTCTCCCTCCCCCCTCTCTCTCAATCAATCCCTAAATCCATCCTCCTCTCCCCCCCCCCCCTCCCCCTCCCTCTCTCAGTCTATTCCTATCTCTCTCTCTCTCTCTTCCTCCCCATTTATCTCTCTCTCCATAGCTCTCTCTCTCTCTCTCCCTCTCACCGTCCCTCTCTTTCTCCCTCTCTCCACCCCTCCTTCCATCTCTCTCCCTCCCTTTATTTCTCTCTCCCTCCATCCCGCCCCCCCCCCCCCCTGCTTTCTCTCCTCTCTCTCTCACTCCCCCCTCTCTCTCTCTCTCTCTCTCTCTCTCTCTCTCTCTCTCTCTCTCTCTCTCTCTCTCTCCATCTTGTGCAAATTCGTAGTGTTATTTTCACTGTTTTGTCATTTCTCTTGACACAACTTCTTCTTCCAAATATTTTGGTAAAACCAAGTAAGTCCGCTTGCTTAGATCTGCCCATTTTTTGTTAGATCTGATATTGGGGGGAAAAGTGGTAAAACCAATAAGTAAGTCCACAAAATGCCCAACAAAACAAAAACCATCCATCAGATTATTATGAAAATCGAGTTTTTAACGTAAATGAATGCTATGTATCTTATTATCTCGGTGGGTTGATCTAGATAATCATCACTTTTGAGAAATGTTAAAACAGTAAAAGTCGTTTTTCTCGGAAGTAGCTTCAGTGGACTTACTCGGTTTTGTCAACACACGGCAGATCTATATTATAATACGCGTGGCCTTTTTCGCCGTGTGGACGTATCTCCTACCAAACCCCGCCGGTTTGGACCCTGTCCCTCGGTTTTTCCGTAGGAACGGATCGCGATGAAGACGATAGGCCGGGTTAGATTGACGACTTCGAAAGCGAAATGGCTTTTTGAGGCCTTTTTAACGTGAAATGTCGTAGCAGACAGAATATCCCAGCTATCCCATTGGCCGAAAGCGAACGGTTTGACTAAACACTACGCGACCGCACCTCAGACGAACCTAGCTGTGTGTTTTATTTCTCTACCCCAGACGAACCTAAAATAATAAGAAGATAGATAGATCTGTTTATCTGTTAATGGAACTCCAAAATATTCCATAGATTTGTTTACTTAATTTTTAAAAGATAAGTTCGAAACAATATCATCTGATAAGTCGCCGTATAACCTTATAGGTTCCAGCGACTAAATATTTTCCCCCGGTGCAACCATAGACATGTACGTCATCATGATCTCCCCTTCATCATGATCTCCCCTTAATTTGACCGTTATTTTGGCTGTCTTAGTGAAATGGTAAGATATATCTCTATGTTTTTTACATGTAAGTGTTCGGAAAAAATACAGTTATAGCAGTTATGTACAAAAATAAGCAGCATATGCTCTTTTCGCCAAAGTAAAGTCCTTTTTTCTTCTGGTTTCTTATATGTGTCACAGCACACTGCAAGCTTTTAGGCGAATAGCAAGTGAGTGGTATATATATATCATCAATTTTATAGTAGGTAACGGTGTGAATTACTTGCCATGTTCATGTTCATTATACGTTTTCCATATATGTGTCATTTAATTGTGTATTGCTTGATGCCATGTATGTATGTGTGTGTGTGTGTACATGACTTTAAATAAACATGGATGTGTGGACTCGATTGTGTGTGTGTGTGTGTGTGTGAACCATGTACATATTTTCTGTTGTCAATTATACTATGCGTTTGAATCATTATGTATTTTAGACGTCATACTTTTTTTTCGTATCTTCACGATGGCTTTTACCCGTTTAAATTTTAATGCTTCCAACTTTCAAAGCGCTGCACGGCTGGGAAGAGATGCGCACTTTTATCACTGTTGTTCATGTAGACGTAATCATGGATTCATGCAAACGTCATTCCTGCTGTATTTTATTTTGTTTGTTTGTATAGTCGCGTGCGGTCGCGCAGTCTTTAGTCAGACCTAAAGCGTGGCAACATTCGGACCGCTTGCTTCTGCCCAGCTTTGAATCGAGGCAGCTGTCAATCTGCTGTCGCATCAACTGGCTCTACAGGTAAATCCCATTTATCAGTCTGTAAAACTTTCTTAAAGTGTTCCTAACCTTGCTGTATTCTGCCACAGGGGTTATACTATAGAGATAGAGAATTTGCAGTCTCCCTCCGCCATTTTGACGCGCATGAGGCATGTTTTAATCATGGATGTGCAAACGCTGTGTGGAGTAGTGACTACGCTCATTTTTTTGATAATACACCAAGTTTGTTTGAGAAACAGAGAATAGTCAAAGTGCAAAACAGGGGTTCCCAGGTCTGAATATGCGTTTGAATCATTATATATTTTGGACGTTTTAGATTTGAGACAATGACAAAAGGTGACGTTTTCATGTCAGTATGTCCCAAATGACATCACCAGTACATTTTTCATTCTATCTAATCTGTTTTCGTTCTATTTTTTCTAATAACATGCGTTAACAATTGATTGCCAACTGGAATGGAAGAGCACAAAAAGTGTAACTTGATATGTAGTTTCTCTAGAGGGAAAAACATCTTCCACTTTCATGTCAGTGTGTCCCATGCAACATACATTTGCCAAACAGCTATGTGTAAGTAGATTATTTGTTAGTGGCATAGAAAATACTGATCAACAATCAAAGTCAGTGTTCACATTCATTTTCTACCTATTTCTTATTTGTTTATTCTTTTGGCAATGGTGAAATGTCAGCAATCGTGTGTCATTCGGGACAGTAGACATGACACCTGACCTTTTGTCACTGTCTCATTTCCATTTCGTAAAAATCTATGACCCATGGCGCATTACATGTGGGGGGGGGGGGGGGGGGGGGGTGAACGAATCTTGCTTTTTCTACTTCTCTAACCCATGGCATAGGCCATACATGTGGGGGGTTCTATTACCTGAAAACAGCATCCACACACACGCGCACACGTTCCATTGGACGTACATTTATTGTGTGTGTGTTTGTCTGTGTGTGTGTTCATGGATGCTGCACTCGATTGTGTGTGTGTGTGTTTGAACCATGTATATTTTCTGTTATTTACTTATGTTATACTATGCGTTTGAATCATTATATATTTTAGACGTCTTACTTTTTGTTCATATCTTCACGATGGCTTTTACCTTTAATGCTTAATGCTTCCAACTTTCAAAGCGCTGCAAGGCTGGGAAGAGATGCGCACTTTCATCACTGTGTGTGTGTGTGATCATTTGGGGGGGGGGGGGGGGGGGGGGGAGGGGGCTGTATTTTTTTACACCAATGAGCAAACGTATAAAGAGAAAATTTTGTTCATGTAGATGTAATCATGCAAACGTCATTCCTGCCAAAACAAATCTTTTTTCAGTGTTGCATACTCCTGTGTACAAGGTATAATATTTTTTTCATTTTCTTCAGATATGGCGTCCCAACGACCAACTCACTGCGACCTCACTTCAAGACGCTGACCACAACTTGGCCTGTGAAGCAGTACCCCGACTTCGACAAAAACAAAAGCAATCTTTCCAGACCATTATCAACCAATTGTCAGATGCAAAAACCAAAGCGAGCAAAGACTCCACACAACTAACCAATCTTCTTAGGCGTGAAAATCAACGCCTCCAGTCGGCGGTCGCGTGTGGTCGCGCAGTCTTTAGTCAGAACCAAAGGCAAAGCGAATGTTGCCGCTCCTCCCCCAGCTTTGAATCGGGGCAACTGTCAAATCTGCTGTTGGATCCTACAACTGGCTCTACAGGTAAATCCCATTTATCAGTCTGTAAAACTTTCTTAAAGTGTTCCTAACCTTGCTGTATTCTACCACAGGGGTTATACTATAGAGAATTTGCAACATTATTCGCCACGTTTCTCAGTCTTCCCCCGCCATTTTGACACGCCACGACTGAACTGCAGGATTTTCGCTCTTTCAACGCTGCATTCTTTGGTTGTTTTCTAACCCAGACATAGGCCATATGGGGGGTGGGGGGGGGGGGATTCAAGGAATCTTGCCATACATTATGGACGGGGGGGGGGGGGGGGGGGGGGGGTGCGGTACTAAGCCAAAGTTTGGGATTCTGCCGGTGTCACGATTTCATCTTTCGCCTGTGTACATATTTCCCCCTTGATACTCAAGACTGAAATGTTTCCTGGTAAAATTAAGAAGTGAAATTATTTATGGACGAAAAGCATGTCATTTTCTTGCATGTGAAGAAAATTGGTTAAATTTAATAGATCACCCAAAATCGATTTTTTCGAAAACGTGTACCGAGTGGTTACGTCCTTTGAGTAAGAAGGGAAACATTTGAGGATGAATCAAATTTCAAGTTAAATAAAAAAAATTGGTTGGACAAATTTGGCCCCATGAATGTAGGGTACACAAGGTCGCTTATCAGTACAATCGAAGGGTGTTTTTTTTGTTCAGTGTAGAGTTTATACTAGATCAACGAGGCCGAGAATCAAAATATCAACACCGTTACAAAGCGAAAGATGAAAACGTCACACCCGCGTTACCCATGCAGATGCAGAAAGAAACGCTGCATTCTTTCGTTGTTTACTAACCCAGGCATAGGCAATAGCAATACATGAGTGGGGGGGGGGGGGGGGGGGGGGGTTCAAGGAAAGATTTCCATTTCGTAAAAATCATACATGAGGGGGAGGGAGGGCGGTGCTATTACCTGAAAACAGCACACACACGTGCCATTGGACGTACCTTTATTGGGTGTGTGTGTGTGTACATGACTTTATATGCATGGATGCGTGCACTCGATTGTGTGTGTATATTTTCTGTTGTCATTTAGTTACAATATGCGTTTGAATCTTTATATATTTTAGACGTTATAGATTTCCATTTCGTATCTTTACGATGGCTTTTACCTTTAATGCTTGGGGGGGGGGGGCTGGATTTTTACACCAATGAGCAAACGTATAAAGAGAAAATTTTGTTCATGTAGACGTAATCATGCAAACGTCATTCCTGCCAAAACAAATCTTTTTTCAGTGTTCCATACTCCTGTGTATAAGGTATAATTTTTTGTAATTTTCTTCAGATATGGCGTCCCAACGACCAACTCACTGCGACCTCACTTCAAGACGCTGACCACAACTTGACCTGTGAAGCAGTACCCCGACTTCGACAAAAACAAAAGCAATCTTTCCAGACCATCATCAACCAATTGTCAGATGCAAAAACCAAAGCGAGCAAAGACTCCACACAACTAACCAATCTTAGGCGTGAAAATCAACGCCTCCAGTCGGCCACCTCATCTTCACTACGTTCATCTACACCCACCGCTGCACCAAACAACCCTGCAGCAACAAGCACTCCTACAAACACATCAAACCACCTATTGTCGACGTCCTAACGCTCAGTCAAATCATGGATGACGACATGATTGACGCAACACAAAATTCAACACAATCCACAGACATGTTTGATGCAACACAAAACGCAACCCAGTCCACTTCAGATGACGCAGTCACATCGGGAGAAGCTCTCCAAGCATTGTCTCAGGAATAAACATTCACATTCAACCCATTTTTTCACAACCTTTTCAGAGTCAGTAGTTGCGGGTAAAATCTGATCCCTGTTTTGAATTTGGTGGAATCATTTTGCGACAAATCGATAAAGTCACGAGACAAAGAACATCAACAAAGACCATATGGGCAACCATGTAAATTGTTGCGGGGGTGTAACGGAGATCGACTTTGTCTTTATAAGAATAGGAATCACATCATCTTAAACTCTACACACGGTGACAACTGCAACGCGTGTGGCACACAGCATGACAAACAAAAAAGAGCCCCTGCCATGAATACTCCATGCTTAGTCCTATTTATCAGTTTTGGTGGCGCTGATTTGGCAAATGAAATGTTTTAATTATTTTGTGCTGGCTTGCAGCCCAAGAGAAATATTAAACAAAAGCAAATGTATTTCTTCAGGCCTAACCAGGGGCGGATCTGGGGGGGGGGGGGGGGTGCAATGGGTGCAATTGCACCCCCCCCAAGCGGGACAACAAAAAAAAAGAAAAAGAAAAATGTATCACCTGAAAATAGCACTTTACACGCTCAGATTGCACCAGATTGCACAATTTTGCTTCCTTTTTAAAAAAAAATTCAGGGGGGGGCATGCCCCCGGACCCCCCTAGCATGCTCGGCGCTTCGCGCCATCGGTTCGGCGCTTCGCGCCTTCGCTGATAAGATACAAAAAAAAAACCCAAGAACTTTGCACCCCCCCCTTTCAAAACCCAGATCCGCCCCTGCTAACCATCATAATGCCATATGCATGGTGATCTGTAAACTTCTGTTCTCTGTGCACAATGCATGTGTAAACATTTTGTTGTTCGCAGAACGCAGAACCAATTTCACATTTTAGAGAAATATTAAACAAAAGCAAATGTATTTCTTCAGGCCTAACCATCATAATGCCATATATGCATGGTGATCTGAAAACTTTTGTTCTCTGTGCACAATGCATGTGTAAACATTTTGTTGTTCGCAGAACGCAGAACCAATTTCACATTGGCTGGTTGTCGCGACATATGTCGCGCTACTTTACGTATACTGTCACCTGGTTGTCACGACATATGTCGCGCTATTGGCTCAGTCTGTTTGGTCAGTTCCGATTACCTCCCATTGATGCGAAAACCTATATGACTGTTTTTTGTTATTTTTCTCTCTGTTAATTCACCAGTGGCTATGTAACATGTGTTACAGAATTGCACCGGTGTAAGGGTTAACATTTTATTTTTCACTCGCATGTTTGCTGAAGTGTACAAATTTTGTTCCATTTAGTGCTGTTTTTTTCCCCGTCTTAAGACATATATGGTGATGTGTACAACTATTGTTCTCTGGCACATTTTTTTGCACATTTATGTCCCTCACTTATGTCAATGTAGCCGCTAATTTGTTTAAGTCCAGTCAATCGTGCAAACGTTTCATTGTGGGTGACTCGAGCTGTAGGGTACTGCGACGAGATTTCTTTCCCAATTATATGATTGGTGTTATATATTCTTTTACACATTTTAACTAGCATTCATCATCTTGGTTGAAGCGTGACAAAATGATTT
>NW_027126875.1:0-11785 GCF_037325665.1 Littorina saxatilis | reverse complement strand
AATGTCATGGAAACGAAATCGTCATTCGCATGCCGATGCGCGGTCTCCGTTTACTGTTGGCGTGGAATTTGTTTGATGACTATCTTCATTTGGTATTTTACCCACTGATTGCTTGTAAGGTCGGCACTGATGTTTGATCCGGCGATCAACATGACATTTGGAATTAAGTTTCAAATCAAACAGTATCTAGCGCGCTAAAAGCTTCCTATTAAATAATAATAATAATTGTCAGTAAGTACTGGTGTCACATGACTGATGTGAACCAGTTGATTGGCTAATGGCGATGCGCTAAAACTGTTAGCGCACTCTTGGAGTGCGCTAACTTTTCAACAGAGCGTATTCTTGCGCCCTTTGCCTAAGCAAGACTGTGCTCTCATCCTCAGAATTAATTAATGACATGTAGCTTATATTCTCCACAATACCAAATGACCATAAATTCCCTGCTTCTCAATTAAAGCAGAAGTGGGTTTTTTTCTGACAGATTGCATGTGCCTGTGCCAGTGCCAGTGATCTAAAAAAATAGAAGCCGCTGTGTTTCATCTAATTTTCGCCGACTTGCATAGATTCTTCTCATATGCCGTGTTAGTGGCATGTAGCTTATCATCCACATTACCAAATGATGAGTTAGTATACAATTCCCAGCGGCTAACAGAAAACACAAGTGTTATTCCGATAACGTACCAGCAAGACCAGTTTGGAAGACTGACTCGATCGACTCTGTAGCAGACAACACAGAAATACGACTACATCAGTTCAGTAAATGAATGGTTTCAGAATTATTATTTCAAAGCAAGAACAATCGTAATCGAAAACGTGTAAGGTTCAGAACGTTCTTACCATATAGAAGATTTATTAGCAGCCTGCCTTATGCGTACAGACTCAGTGCAGACTGCAGTCGTTCCATTGCCCAGGTTGGCAGGTAGCCTAGCAGACGACATTAACCCCGCTCAGCAAATTAACATGTTGGGCAAATGTGAACGAAAAAACGATGGGGATATAATACGTGTAGGGTTCAGAGCATTCTTACCGTTCATATTTAGTATCAGACTCCCCGATGAGTGAAGATAGAACACGAGAAATATGCCACATTTGTTTTGAAAATGTGCGAACCGTCGAGTCCCGCTTTGAGTCAATTCAAGGGGAGTCACTCCGCATAGTCAATCCGTCGAAGCTCGACTGGAGGTTTCGAATCGCAAATAATGAAGAGCCTTTCTCCGAGTTCAAATGAGGTCTCTCTGAAAGATCATCACTGTTCAGATTAACGCTACACTGGAATTTACCAACAGAAATTAAAATGCGTGTGACGAAAGCACGACACACTTGAGACACCCCACACAAAAGTAGATCTTTACTGTGCACGACCTGACCACACAGTTATGCCTATTCAAATGCGCATTGCAAAATGTGCGTTTGGAATCTTCTTTTTTCTATGGCGGTACTGACAATATCGTTATTGAAACAATCCCAGTGCACTAAGGGATTTATAGAGCAAATCTCGAAAATAATTATTGAACTCAGCGCTATGCGCTTCGTTCAATAATGAATTTTCTCGATTTGCTCTATAATTCCCTTAGTGCACTGGGATGTCTCAATAACTTAAATAATAATAAATGAGTATTTATATAGCTCAACATCATAACTTTACAATTATGCTCTTTGCGCTTGACACATTTAAAATTAAAACAGTTATACAAGCATTTACATCTACATTCATAGTCAGCAACGCTTAATTAAAAGCATACACCATCAAACATACATTACAAAAGATTCTTTCACTAACTAAGTAATAAAAACATGAATAAAATAGGTAGTGAAAACAAGGAAATACCAGCTGAATACCCTTAATCAAACAGAACATGTTATCAACAATACTGAAAACAGCCCTAGATGTTTATATACATTATCACATTATCACTAAAACAATACACTACATTTAGCCTACTGATGGACTGAGAAAACAAAATCAGGGGTTGTATTTATTGAAGAGGTGCGTTTTAAGTGCTCGTTTGAATGCTTGGGGTGACTGAGAGTGGCGGATGTGAAAGGGGAGAGAATTCCATTGTGTGGGTGCGCAGAAAGTAAAAGTGCGTTGTCCGTATGTTTTGGTTTTGGTGTGTGGAATGGTGAGGATGCGACAGTCAGAAGAGGCACGAAGTTGTCTTGCTGGAGAATAGACGGTGAGGAGTTCAGAGAAGTAAGCAGGAGACGAGCCAGAAAAGAAGTTAAAGCAGAGGGTGGACAGTTTGTAGTCAATGCGGGCTTGAATAGGTAACCAGTGCAGTGTGTGAAGAAGTGATGTTGCGTGATCTCGTTTTCGTGCTTTCAGAATGAGGCGTGCTACCGAGTTTTGGACTTTTTGTAGTTTATGCAGGAGGTACAGAGGACAGCCAGAGAGAAGAGAGTTGCAGTAGACAAATTTAGAAAGAACAAAGGCACAGACAAGAGTGTTAGTTGTTTGAGAGGAGAGTGTGTGGCGAATGGTGCTGATCTTACGAAGCTTAAAATAAGCTGCTCTACAGACTAAATATATATGTTTGTTAAGGGTCATGTCAGATGAAAGGGTGAATCCAAGGTTTCTAGCTGATCGGACCTTTTAGAAGAGGACATATGGGTTTAGCTCACGCAGGATTAATTTTATGGATTGTGTGCATTTCTGATGACGTCCACTGCACTTTCTGAAATAAGTATACGATTGACGCATCCCGTTTCAATAATTTATTGAAACCCCAAATGTAAAGAAGAAGAATCCCTATTTATCCGCGTACTTCGAATCACGAGGATTTTTGTTTGCTTTCTCTCGCTCAAAATACGCAAAACCGGCACTTAGCACGACAACAATAGAAGCAAAACACACATAACAAACAAAACAATGTATATAAAAAAACAACTTACCAGGAGCGTTAGGGTCTACTTGGGAATCGCGGGCCTTCTTTTCGGATTCGAACTTTAAGGCCGCCTCCTTCCTCTTCACCGCCGCCTTATCCTCCTCCTCTTTCTTCCTCCTCTCCTCCTCTTGCCGTCGTATACTATCCTCCTGCTCCGCGGGGTTCCGAATCTGCACATCCTCTTGATGGTTATTGTTGTTATTACTATCCTCGTGAATGTTCCGACTGTCGGGGTTCACGGGAGGTTGGAGGGGTTCCTCCTTGTGGGCTTTCTTGAAGAGGTCCGGCATGAACCTCCCTCCATCTTCCCTATCCCCCTGGCTGAACTGAGGCCCTCGGCCTACCACTAGGACTACGAGGAACCAGATGACAGGAATCACAATCACGGCTTTGATAATCAAGCTGCGTCGTCGGCGAAAGCAGCTGGCCATGATGTCTGTAGGGTTTGTTTACGTTGTGGTGATACTGGTAATCCTATGTGGAGAATCCGATCCGAATAGAACACGCATACGCTTTCCTGTGCGTATAGCCTGTTGTAAGATGTTGAACGTAGTTCTCTGAGAAAAATCGGATTCCACCGGAACACTGCGCATCCACTTTCCTGTAGGGGGAGTGTTGTTCGTTCCTGTGATGGTTCTAATCCAAGCAAGCGCGTCAAATGTCGTACATTCACAGATCGTGTCGCCGTGTGATACACAATTTCCCTGATTCAGCTCCTAAAGAACAGTAGCTGACTGAATTTCCTGAAACAGAAGTGAAGGTCTCAGTTTATGAATTTATTCAAAAGAAGTGTCTCTTTCTCAATAATTTTGATTCTGGCTATTCTAAACATACCCCAAACCTACTGAAAAAGATTGGCGGTCTGGAAGACTTTTTTTTCCCCCAGTAACGATTGTTCGAGCCAAAAAAATCAAGTAACTGTTTGTTTGAACACACGTTTTAAAATAAATAATTCAATTGCAATTCGGAGGCGGTTTTTCCCGTAACACCCACTCAACCTTCGGACAGACACACGTACACACATGCTAGCGAACTCACTCCTAACGTTTTGACTTATTTAACGACAACAATTTCACTCTCAAACCTCTTATCTTCCGTCTAACACACATGACCTCTGCCTCTCTTTGGAATGTCTTCAAATCTTCTGCTTTCTTTCTTGTTTTCCCCTTTAGGAGAGAACCCGGCGATACTAAAACGTGCCCCGGCCGCCACGGCTTCTGACGCAAGCCAGTTCTCTCTACCAAGCTTCTTTATATTTTTGCAAGACGGGGGACGATCAATGGCGTCTCTCGTTCATCAGCGAGAAATCTTTTCAGTATATCCGGCTAACTCGGAGCAGAGCCACCGGATATGCAAACTCGTGTCAATATACGTTGCTAGACTTACAATCAATATTCTCCTCCCTTTTCTTTGGGTCCACCGTGCATTCAACTTTCGGCTCAGCTGAGTCTTCAAGACAACTTCTTTTGGTATTTGTGGAGATTATAGTCGGAGGAATGTTTTACACAGATTTCCAAGAGGTAGGATGCTTTCTTACAGATACTAACTGGGGAAAGTTCATATATATATATACTCGTTCCGTTTCTCTGTTCTGTGACACCATGCAGCCTATGTTCAACTTTCAGCTCAGAAAAGTCCCCAAAACGCAGCTGATTTTTACCTTGAGTTTCCCAGAAAACGCAGCTTATTTCAGACTTCAGTTTCCATCTGCCGATCACACGGAAAACTAAGAGGTTCTCATAGTTCATGGTATCTGAAGAACCTTCAAAATAATCATTCTCCTCTTTTCTTTGTTTTGAGAACCTATGTACACTCGACTTTCAGCTCACATGCGTCCAGAAGACACGACTTATTTGAGCCTTAAGTTCCACTGAATCTTTACTTTACTTTACTTTATTTTGTGTTTGACGTCGTTTTCAACCACGAAGGTTATATCGCGACGGGTTCCACTCAATCACCGGGTAAACTCTTAACTGAGAAAATGAGTAACAAACAAATTGAACGAAGACACTTCAAAATATATAATTCGCCCCTACCGTATGTTGTAAAACACCTAGTGCGTTCAACTTCCGGATCATCACACGAGACTATTAAAAGCATGGAAATAATGTAAGCCGCCATTACTTGATCAGCCGCTTACAGCTCAGATCAAATGACAAAACCTTATCAAAATCCTCTCCTTTTCTTTATCCAAAGACACCGTACACGCTCAACTTCCAGTTCAGCGAAGTCCACATGCACAAAATACACTTAACCTTCGCCTTCAACACTCGATCGGTCGAAAAATACATTATAATGCTCAAATTCTCCTTCAAGATTGGATCACATGAAGACAAATCATCAATTATTTTGAGCCTTCAACACTCGATCTACTCAACAATATATTATATGCTCAACATGATATTCTCAAATTCGCCGTCCAGATTGCATTATTTAAATAAAGAACAAGAAGAGCAAACGCTCGATCGAGTCACTTTCGCAGTTCTGAATATTATATGAGGCATCAGATGGACAGGAAGAAATTGCTATTCACAACACAATGAGTCACGTTCACATAAAATTTGAGCCCGGTCACTTTTATAGTTTCCGAGAAAAGCCCAACGTTAAGTTGTGTGTTGCCGAACAGAAAAGGCTAGTTATCTCCCTTGTTTTTCTGATAACGTTCGTAAAAGGCTACAGATGTAAATACTTTGATGTAAAGAATAATCCTACAAAGTTTCAATCACATCCGATGAACTTTGTCAAAGATATAAAATGTCTAATTTTTCCTTTGACGCTGACCTGTGACCTTGAAAAAGGTCAAAGGTCAACGAAACCATCGTTAAAGTGTAGAGGTCATTGGAGGTCACGACTAAACAAAATATGAGCCCGATCGCTTTGATAGTTTCCGAGAAAAGTCCAACGTTAAGGTGGTGTCTACGGACGGCCGGCCGGACGGCCGGCCGGCCGGACAGACTAACACTGACCGATTACATAGAGTCACATTTTCTCAAGTGACTCAAAAATCATCAGTTTTCTTTTTCCCTATTACACATTGGCGTCTGCTCTTAGTTTTAAGCTCAAGTGTGTTAGAAGCAACAGACTTCTGCTTTAACTGCACGATAATTCGGTACAAACTTTAAACGGAACGTATTCTTTTACCTTGAATTTGACTGGGGAAGAAATACAAAGAAACGGCAATATTTTTTCTGGTTTTCCTCGCTCAACTACACATTCTACTATACAGTAAATGTTCACTTCAGAAGTATACGCAACAAGCAACAGACGCCAGCCTTATTTTCCGATTAGTCGACAAAACTCTTAACTGAAAGTTTTTCCTAGACCTCGGATCTATTTACTTCGTTATTTTTGACACCATGTAAATTCAACTTTTATCGAAAATGTAACAAGCAGCAGGTTTAATTTCCAGATAATTCCACTTAGTTATACTGTAAAACGGACGTTTGTCAAAGCCTCTTAATTACCTGGGTGGACAAAAAAGAGAACATTTCTCTCCTGTTTCTTCGTATTTCGACAGCACGTACGCTCAACTTTCACATTAGGCAAGATTTAAAGTGTCACATTTCTGCCGTCATCTGTCCAGCCACTTAGCCATCAGAGGGCCAGCTATCTCCAAAAGATCTGATGATTTTCTTACTTTTTCCTCGTTTACGTAAGAGCTCAACGAGATCGATAACCTTTCAGCTGAAACTTCTTCGTCAAGTTACACAAGTTCTGATCTGATCAGTTCGCGCAAAATTACACAGGTAATTCGCAAAAGTAAACGAATTAAGTTCACAAATTTTAAACTGACGAAGAAATCATAGCCATACTTGGATTTCTCTCCTTTTTTTCTGAAGACGGCTAGTAATTCCGTGAAACAGCATCAGCGGCAAGAAACTGAACGCGTGGCGACACACCCGGCAAAAGACCGCCTCCTGCGTCCAGCTAGGGGGTGAGGGCGGTTGGGTGAGGTGTAGTTGAGTAAAGGGTAATATAAACGAGTTAAAGATGCATTCCTTCTCGTGTAAACGATACCACGCGAACTTCCTTTCCGTGTAGCATGTGTCGTAAATCCCCTTAGACCCGTCCAGGCTTTTACATTGCGTAAGTCGTGTTCCGGAACGGGCCTATTTTCTCCCGCTTCTGTCTCTGTTTTGATTTTCGTCGAACTTTTCGCCCCTGACAGGAGTTCGTATTTCAAGTGCACAGGTATATATCTGATTTCAACCAAAAAGCTACAGAGTTCGATTTTAGCTTTGAATAAATAACAATACAGACGAGGAATGCCTTAGAATTCGTGTTTGAGCCTTCACATTTTTAAATCTGAATACTGTGTGTCGGGTAGTCTTTCGAGACGGTATACATTCTGCAGGAGAGTGTTTGTTTACACTGGGTAATGCGTTTCAGCCCCGTACATCACGGAATCTGCATGGGTTTGCTAGATAACAAGTTTAAATTCCTCCG
The DNA here is from genome assembly GCF_037325665.1 of Littorina saxatilis. Classification (NCBI taxonomy): domain Eukaryota; kingdom Metazoa; phylum Mollusca; class Gastropoda; order Littorinimorpha; family Littorinidae; genus Littorina; species Littorina saxatilis. The sequence goes on along the minus strand of NW_027126875.1, from coordinate 4,454 downwards.
TGATCCAACGGGTTTAATCTGCTTCGACGAATGCGAACCCAGCAGGTTTTAGTAAGATATGAAGACGAACGGAAGTCGGGACTCCTGACGTACGAGATTGGATGATAAAAACAGATCGCCGATTAAAAGTCCTTCAATTAATTAGCACCGTTAAGAAGCATTTTCGAGAAAATCATTGCATGGGTATCTAAATTACAGCACATCGAATGTCCCTTGAACTTCTTAAGATCAAATTCAACTGAAAACTTTCCAAAAAGGCTCCTTCTATCTATATTATATATGCGACCTGTGTCTGTGTGTGTGTGTGTGTGTGTGTTCGCGATGCACGGCCAAAGTTCTCGATGGATCTGCTTCAAATTTGGTGGGCATATTCAGGTAGACCCCGGACACAACCTGGTCGATGAGAATTTTCAACACGTGCTCTCAGCGCGCAGCGCTGAACCGATTTTGGTTTTTCTGTTCATCTTCCCAGATCTATTCCCAGTAACTCTTCCTTATCTTCTCCAGTGTTTTGCGTTTATCTCCCTTCCTTCGTGTGGCGTCAATCCATATTCCCGTTACTATTTTTAGAAGGTCACTGCCCACAACGCTTTCATCCCGGCGAAGCCGGATATTCCCGTTACTATTTTTAGAAGGTCACTGTCCACAACACTTTCATCCCGGCGAAGCCGGGTATTCCTCTACTTCTTCCGGGTACTTCGCCATTCGGCTCTACTTCTTCCCGGCGAAGCCGGTACCCGGCGAAGCGGGTAATCATCTAGTAGATATATATATATATATATATATATATATATACTAGAGTATAGATAGAGAGATAGAGACAGACAGCGTGGCGGTTCACCACAATCACCTTTGAAGGCGAAGTCCTCTCAAACGGGATTGAGAATTTTTAGAGCTTATTTCTAAGCCCTATATTATCTGTTATGGCTTCTCAAATGCCAGAACATACAGACAGACAAAAGCCGCCAGACCCCATCACAAACAGAACTCTACAATCCACAGGTGTTGCCTCCACACACACACACACACACACACACACACACACCCACACACACACACACACACACACACAAAAGCCGTATATATCTATGTATATATATAAATATATAGAGATAGATGACAGTGGATTTTTCGATAAATAGATTCGACCTTTGCACTTTTACACTAAGGACAACTTACGGGTGCAAGGAAAGCGTTCTGGACAGTGCAGTGACATTCTAAAAATAGTAACGTAGTAACGGGAATATGGATTGACGCCACACGAAGGAAGGGAGATAAACGCTGAAAACAATAGAAAATAAATGAAACCAGCAATCTACACGGCATCGAAGGAAGGTAACTTTAAGTAATAGTTTGGGGGTAAGAAAATTCGCAATGGCGATTTAAAAGCGTACCAGCTGCGATTCTGGAGTCTTGCTGTTGACGTCAAAGCATTTACACAGGCCTTGTCAAGTATTCACACGCGCACGCGCTCCTTCGTACTCCGCGCTTTCCCTTCCCTTCTTCATGCAACCAGGCAACAAGCTGTCGCCAACTTCTGGTGGGGTAAGTTTAATCACCTGCTGTCTCCAATCTGTCGCTCGAATTTAACCCCACTGCACGCGACCTGTTTCACGTGGACCCAGTTTCCGGCGAAAACTGAAAGTGGGCGACGGCTAGTGTTACTTTCCGGCGAAACTTGAAAGTAGTGCAATTATAATATTCCCTCAAGTCCACGCAGAGAAATATAAATTAATTCCGTGACGCTATTTTAATTTTCTGATGAAAACAGAAAACCGCGACGGCTCGTTTGTTATGATTGTCCCAGGAAAACTGAAGTCGGCGACTGCTTTTATTAATATTTGGTGAACACTCAAAAACTAAAGACGGCGGCAACTATTAAGCCTCAAATTAACTGGGCCGCAAATTAACTTTAGTGCTAAGTTTTCGGTTAAAAAGACTTCGCAAAGTCTTCGCGAAGTCGACTTCGGGCTCAATTAGGGACCGCCTGTGCAAATCTCCAAAATCGGCGACGTCTTGCTGCGTGTCTGAGTGTGTGTTTGTAAAACCCACCAGGCAGAAACAAGGGGCGACATTTTTTTAAGCCAATTGCGTCGACAGTTCGCGGCACATAAGAGGGCCGACCCGGGGAGGCTGCATAAGCACACACGGACAGCAAACAGGGGGGGAATAGGGGGACAAACTAATTACGCGATGTATCTAAAACGCTTGTGGTCGCCCCGAGAACAGCTCCCGCTAATCACAGGCACGATTCGCTGCTGCCTGCTTTCTCGTCAGATTTTAACCCACCCCCACCCCCTTTAACTTTTTTTCTTTTTTTTTTACAAACTTTTTCTAAACCTTCCCTTTTCAACACTGTCCTCTTTCTCGATTTTACTCATGTCTTGCTCAATTCTCTATCTTTCTATATATATAGATCTACGTTTAGTAGTTTCTTATTCTTATCTTTCTGTGCCAACGTTTTCTGATCTTTCTGTGCTGAAGTTTTCTGGCTTCTTTTTCCTATCTGTATTTATATCAGCGTTTTTATATTTAGTCAAGTTTTGACTAAATATTTTAACATCGAGGGGGAATCGAAACAAGGGTCGTGGTGTATGTGCGTGTGTGCGTGCGTGTGTGCGTGTGTGTGTGTGTAGAGCGATTCAGACTAAACTACTGGACCGATCTTTATGAAATTTGACATGAGAGTTCCTGGGTATGAAATCCCCGAACGTTTTTTTCATTTTTTTGATAATTGTCTTTGATGACGTCATATCCGGCTTTTCGTGAAAGTTGAGGCGGCACTGTCACGCCCTCATTTTTCAACCAAATTGGTTGAAATTTTGGTCAAGTAATCTTCGACAAAGCCCGGACTTCGGTATTGCATTTCAGCTTGGTGGCTTAAAAATTAATTAATGACTTTGGTCATTAAAAATCTGAAAATTGTAAAAAAAAATAAAAATGTATAAAACGATCCAAATTTACGTTTATCTTATTCTCCATCATTTGCTGATTCCAAAAACATATAAATATGTTATATTCGGATTAAAAACAAGCTCTGAAAATTAAACATATAAAAATTATTATCAAAATTAAATTGTCGAAATCAATTTAAAAACACTTTCATCTTATTCCTTGTCGGTTCCTGATTCCAAAAACATATAGATATGATATGTTTGGATTAAAAACACGCTCAGAAAGTTAAAACAAAGAGAGGCACAGAAAAGCGTGCTATCCTTCTTAGCGCAACTACTACCCCGCTCTTCTTGCCATGAGCGGTGGACTGACGATGCTACGAGTATACGGTCTTGCTGAAAAATGGCATTGCGTTCAGTTTCATTCTGTGAGTTCGACAGCTACTTGACTAAATATTGTATTTTCGCCTTACGCGACTTGTTTTCTTCTTTATAATAAATGTCTTTGATGACGTCATATCCGGCTTTTTGTAAAAGTTGAGGCCGCATGGTCACGTCCTCATTTTTCGATCAAATGGATTGAAATTTTACTTAAGCAATCTTCGACGAAGGCCGGACTTTGGTATTGCATTTCAGCTTGGATGCTTAAACATTTAAGAATGAGTTTGGTCATTAAAAATCTGAAAATTGTAATTAAAATTATTGTTTTATAAAACGATCCCAAAATAATGTCATCTTATTCTTCTTCATTTTTTTTTTATTCCAAAAACATATAAATATGTCATATTTGGATTAAAAACCAGCTCTGAAAAATAAATATATGAAAATTATGATAAAAATCCAATTTTCGGAATCCATTTAAAAACAATATCATCTTATTACTTGTCGGTTCCTGATTCCAAAAACATATAGATATGATATATTTGAATTAAAAACAAGCTCAGAAAGTTAAAAAGAACAAAGATACAGAAAAGCGTGCTATCCTGCTCAACGCAACCACTACCGCGCTATTCTGGCTAGTCAATTTCACTGCCTTTGCCACGAGCGGTGGACTGACGATGCTACGAGTATACGGTCTTGGTGAGAACAAAAATGCAGTGCGTTCACTTTCATTCTGTGAGTACGACAGCTTGCCAAAATATTGTATTTTCGCCTTACGCGACTTGTTTCTCTTTATAAAGGCGTTTCCAACCATATTTTTCACTTTTCACAATCACACAACACATTTTGATGTTTTGTTCTGGGTTTGTTTTTCCCTTAGTTTTGAACACACCTTCTCTTCCTCTGCCTTTGCTCCTTGCTTCACGTGTGTTCACCACAACATCGGTCACAAACAGCAACACGCGAAGGCATTACACACTTGCAAGCTGTGAGGTAGTGTGACGAAAGAGAATTTCCTGCAGATTCCGGCGAGTCTCGCTTCGTGGTCCGGATGAGAAATATTTGGTGTCCGGCAGAGGTCTTCTCAAAATCCAACACAGAAGTCGTGAGTCCGACCAGGCAAACAAAAGTACATGTATTCGGGTACTGAACGTCGACGTCCGGCACAATGTTGGTGTC